>NC_056732.1:215268316-215383316 GCF_019279795.1 Protopterus annectens | reverse complement strand
TCCATTTGTAACAGAATACCCATACATCTTGAAAATTAATCTTATTCAGTTCGCAGCAGCAGAAGGATGCACGAATAGGACAGCAGCAGCTATAATTTCCAACTGAAAGAATTCTGCTACAAGTTTCCTATTATTGTTACAGATAAAGGAAACATCACAGATAATCTGGCTGGGAAGCATACTCAGTACTTTTTTAAATGTTTCACAAGTAAAGGGTCATGAACTCCTTATCAATTTAAAACTAAACTTAGGAACACAGCAATACTACAGTCTTTGTTACCAAGTTCATGTTCCTTCTTATCTCCATAGAAATAAAGCAATCAGTTGCAATTCACTATAAATTTAATGTCCATGTTTTTGTCTTTCACAAAATATGCCCTACATAGCCACAATGTGCTTATGCAGTATTCACAACAGCTGACCGCAACATATACAAGCGACATTGGGAGAACTAGCAGATCGCAATGCACACCTAAACTGCATAGTGTAACCCCCATCTGGAGTCCTATGCAGAGTTCTAGAGACAAAGTAAGTGCAATAATACAGGAAAGTTAGAGGAAGTCCAGAGGGCACCAACAAACATAGATCACAAATGAAAATACAACCAAATAAACAAGCATAACTCCAGCCAAAATAGGTAGTCTACCTGATAATATTCAAATGAATAAAACTTTGACATATCGTATTTTGAAGAGAAAAAAAAAAAAAAAAACTGCAAATGTGGTGAAAGCAAAATAAGACCCCAACACATACTATGCAGCACATAGAAACTCCTGTACAGGAAAGAGGTAAAATGATACAATCAACCATGCCTGAGAAAACTATTGGCAGGTGATACAAGTAATGGAGAGAGAGAGAGAGAGAGAGACAGAAGTGCATATTCCTCTACTCTCATGTCATGTAAATGTTAAACAAAGCAATAACAGATCTTACTCCAAAACTGGAAAACTACTTTGTCATGCTCCACATATAAAATTTCAATTGCTTTTGTCTGTTTAATGGTAAATGACAGCCCCTCTAAAATTCACTCCACAGATAACATCTTACTTTTACTGAAAACCTCATATGACAGAATGTATGCATGTCTTTTTAGATTTGCCTCTTATCTGTGTCTAAATGTCAGTCGATCTGCTGACAGTCATATGTAACATGTTGAATTAAGCTTGTAATAAACACTAAGAAATATCTGAAGTGTAATAAAGGAATTTTTAGGATTTCTCCAAAATGCATACTTTCAGCAAAGTTAAAGAACAGTCACAGTCACCTAACATGAGGTTTTGTTTACCAATATATGACAATGGTGATGAGATTTAAAAATTATTTTGCTTAAGGGGTTCATTATATTAAAGTGGAGCATATAAGCAATTTAAAACTACAACAAACAGAATTCAATATCAACTGATTTACAAGGGGATATTGCTTGATGGGTAATTGAATGGACACATCTTTATCAATAATAATTTGGCACTCTTTCTCAAGTTCATACACTCATGAGTGCATATGCTGGTCTCAGGATATAGTGGGATCGATACACTTCGTGGGTACCAACACCTATGCAATCCATTTTACCCTGACCACTACTAAGTAACACCCAAGTTTATACAGCAGAGTCTGAATAAAAGGACAGTGGAAACAAAGAAGGATGACAGGACAGTACTCTAGGGCCAGCAAAGGCAAGCCACTGATATAAAGAACATCTAGTACAAAGGATCCTTCCTTGCTGGGTCAGCAACTGGGCTGAATATCAAGCTGTAATATCCAGTAGTGTGGAAGGTGTCAACAAAGAAGTAGAGCTAGACTGGGGCAGCTGCCCCAACCACAAGGTGTTGAGGGGTGCTACTGGGAGATGCCTATCAATCAGTAACACAGTACTTACAATAATTTCTGTACTAGCATTTCTGAATGCCAGTAAAGAAATGTACTTCAGCTTTTTCTGTGTTTGTTACAGGCTTTAAATGCATAGAGAGACTTTTTTGTTGTTATTCTAAAAGTTAGAATAGGTAGGGAAGGAAGAACCAATATAACTGTGGTCCTGAAGGAAGTCGTAGGTCTGGAAATTACATTTAGCTTGTAGAGGTCTTGCAAAATATTTATTGAAGCACATGGAGCTGTTGTACAAATTACTTAAGGATGCATTTCCGAAATATACCCAAGAGGTATCCAATGCCTTGTTGAGTAAGCTCTACACAAAGAAGACAACAGTTTGTGTTTTTCAAACATAATCTAATATAATCCACCAACCATCTGTACAAAGCAACGTTAAACTCTTTAGAACCCAGTTTCTTATAAGAAAATTACACACAACTGTGAGTCCTACCTTTAGCATTTGACAATGTCCATATAAAATATGAGCTCTCTGTGGGCACCCATAAAATCCAGCAAATATTCACCACTATTAGAAGAGTTAGGAATGAATGCAGTAATGTACACAGGCAAATGTTTGTTTCAATAGCTACCTTAGCTATAAGTGACAAGCTTGTTTGCACTGACATCCTCTCCTTATGAATGATCAAATATGAATAACACCACACAATGCTTGCAGTTCAGAAACTCTTCTAGCTGACGTTAGAGTTATTAAATTAGAAGTTATGTACCTACCATAACGTTCCATGTTAGTTGTCTTCTCTCGCCTTCTTTCTTGCTGGATGGGTTCGGAGCCGATCCTCGGCTCCGACTTGCTTTAGCTCGAGAACTCCTTTTACCAGCTCGAGGCAACCCTATATCCCATGATGCAAGGCGGAACTACCTCAGATCTCGTTTGGCAGCTAACTTACCCTGCTAAAGGTTATCCTAACCAAATTAGGAACAAAGTTTCCTAAAAGAGGTCCTCATAACAAAGATCCAGAGGAAACAAACTAATAGGAACTCTTCAAGATCTGTCCAGGCCCGGGGGAAGGAGGGAGGGACACAAGAAAGAAGGCGAGAGAAAACAACTAACATGGAACGTTATGGTAGGTACATAACTTCTAAATGTTAAGTTGTCAATCTCGCCTTCATTCTTGCTGGATGGGACCGCGTCCCTAGCACCTGTATCCCGGGTGGCTCAATGGAACAGACTCTTGAGAACTGTGGAACCAAAACTGGCCCTATCTCTGGAGGCCAAATCCAACTTGTAATGAGAAACAAAGGTATGAGGCGTGGCCCAAGTAGCTGCTGCACAAATGGTATCAATGGGAAGTCTATCCTGAAAAGCTGCAGAAGTGGATAGACTCCTGGTCGAGTGTGCTTTTGGCTTAGAAGGTAGTTGTTTGCCTCTGAGAGAGTACACATAGGAAATGGTGGAAGTCAACCATCTGGATAAGGTCACTTTAGAAACTGGAAGACCTAACCTGTTTTCTGCATAAGAGACAAACAATTGGTCCGATTTTCTAATTTGTTTAGTCCTATGCAAGTAGTACCGAGCTGACGATGGACATCCAAAAATGCAATTTCTGTTCAGCTCTGTCAGAATAGTTAGGGAAAAGACTGGTAATTCTATAGATTGGTTAATATTGGTTTGAGATACAACCTTGGGAGAAAGGAAGGGTTAGTTCTTAACGATACCCTGTCCTTATGAAAACCAAATAAGGTGAACGAATACAGAGAGCTTGAATCTCGGAAACCCTTCTAGCAGAAGTGACAGCCAGTAAAAATATAGTTTTCCACGTCAATAACTTCAAAGAACATGAAGCAGACGGTTCGAAAGGAGGTAGTATCAAGGATGCTAACATTAAGTTTAGATCCCATTGCGGAGGAGGATGCTTTATAGGTGGTTTTAGGAGAAAAACTCCTCTCAAAAAGGCCTTGCATAATCTATGAGACATGATGTTATTGTCATGCAAGCTAACATGATACTTGGAAATGGCAGCCAGTTGTACTTTGACTGTAGAGGACTAGGATCCCGAATGAAAAACCTCCGCTAGGAAATCTAAAACAGAATGTACGGGAGCAGTAAACGGATCAATATTTCTGGAGTTTGCCCAAATTGAAAACCGTCGCCACTTGCTAGCATAAATAGTCCTAGTGGACGACTTCAAAGAAGACACTAAAATGTCTCTGACGGAGTCAGAAATCATTGGTAGCCTGGCTAGGGAAGGAAGTGGAGCAACCAAGCAGTGAGGTTGAGAGAATGAATGGTCCGGTGCTGCTGACCCGACTGGTGGATCAAAAGATCCGAACTGGGTCCAGATGCCAGGGCTGCACCAGAAGGTGACGATGCAGAGACGGAAACCAAATTTGTCGAGGCCAATAAGGGGCAATGAGGATCAACTTGGCTCTCAAACGGTGGCTTTCTGAATGACTTGTGGAATCAATGGAAAGGAGGAAAATCATAAAGAAGTCCCGAGGCCAATCCTGGGTTAGAGAGTCTCTCAGGGGTTGGCCTGGAAGGGGAAATAGAGTGAAATAGTCTGGGCACTTGTTGTTTTGAGGGGTAGCGAAAAGATCGCAACAAGGAGTGCCCCACTTCAGAAAAATCTGATCCACTACAGATTGATTGAGAGACCACTCGTGAGGCATCAGAATAGATCTGCTTAGCCTGTCCGCCAATAGGTTGGACCTGCCGGGGATGTGCGTTGCTACCAGAAACCGCTGAGAAGAGATCGCCCATTGCCAAAGTCTGAGAGCTTCTCGACATAAGGGATAGGATCTGGTTCCACCCTGTTTGTTGATGTACCAGACCACGGACATGTTGTCCGTCTGTACTGCAATAGTCCCCGTGGGAAGAAAGTCAAAAGCACTGCTCTCATCTCCAGGACATTTATGTGCAGATGGTATTCTATGGGTTGCCACGTCCCGTGGACCATTCTGCCCTGATAATGCCCCCCCCCCCCACCCGATCAGGGAGGCATCCGTGGTGACTGTGGCAACTGGAGGAGGAGGAACAAAGGGTCGGCCCTGATGAAGAAGAGGGGAAGATATCCACCAGCCCAGATGAGCCCTGCAAGACTGTGTCACTAAGATCTCGTGTCTCATCGGAAGATCGTGATACGACCACTGTGTGAAAAGCATCCACTGCAGGAGACGGCCAGTGGTAGAAGAACAATGGCCGCAGCCATTAGACCTAGAACTTTCAGGACAAACCTGGCTTTGATCTTTTTGCTTTGTAACAGAAGCCGAACAAATTTTTGGATGTCCAGAATTCTTTGATCTGTTAGCCTGGCTAACATTTTGTATTTAACTCTGCCTATAAAGGTGATAGATTGGCAAGGCAGCAGAGAAGATTTTCGAATTCACTGAAATTCCCAGATCCTTGCAAAGCTGTAGGGTGTAGTCTCTGGACTGAAGAAGCTGACACTTGGTGGTGGCGGAGAGGAGCCAGTCATCCAAATAAGGAAACACCTGGAATCCTAGACGTCTCAGGTGAGCTGTGACCACTGCCATGCATTTGGTAAACACTCTGGGGGCTGAAGTGAGGCCAAAGGGCAGGGCTCTGAATTGGTAATGACTGGCCCCTAGCAGCGGAGAAACCTCCTGGAGCCTGTGAATCTTTATGTGATAGTACGCATCCTGAAGGTCTATAGAGCACATCCAGTTGTCCTTGCCCAGAAAGGGCAGAATGGACTGAAGCGTGACCATCCGAATCTTGCCTTTTGACAAATCTGTTCAGATTGCTGAGGTGTAATATTGGTCTCCACTCTCCGTCCTTTTGGGGACTAAAAAGAATCTTGAGTGATCCTACTTGGTCTGCCGGCACTGTCTGGACGGCTCTTTTTTCTAGGAGTTTTGAAACCTCCTGTTTTGCCAAATCCCTTTGACCGGGTGAGATGTCTGGAAGGGATTGTAGAGGTACGGAAACCTTGGATCTTGTAACCCTCGGATATAATCGACTGTACCCACTTCTCTTGGGATAGGGATTGCCAGGCTACTGGGTACAGTGAAATCCTTCCCCCGACTGCCTCCAAGGGTGGACAGTCTGGCAACACCTCAGGGATGCTGAAAGGGCTTCTCAGGAAGAGACTCCTGTTGCCCTGGTTCTGAGGACCCCCGCCTCTAGGGCGGCGTCTATTATTGTTACCCCTCTGCCTCTGGGGTAAACTGACCACGTGTCCGTGTAGCTCCTTGGGCTTTATGGAACCACATCTTCCCCTTCTGACCCTTGGGGTATGGTCTAGAAGGAGTGGAAAACTGGACTCCAACGGCAGAAAGAGTCTTACCGTCCTGCTCACACCTGGTCAAGGTATCCTTCACTTGAGGCCGAACAAAGCCGAACCAAAGGGTATTAGTGAAGGACGCCTTAAAGGGGTCCGCGAAATTACACAGCCGCATCCAGGCTTGGCGCCTAAGAGCAACTCCTGTGCCTGCGGCCCTGCTCGCTCCATCGGCCGCATAAGATATGAGCCGCATAGAGGAGTTAGATATGGAATTCAGGATAGCAAGCTGTGAGGCAATCTTATCCTGAGCCCCAGCAGCAGAAGGATCCTGGACTACTTCACCCAGTTCTTTGAGAATATCTCGTTGAAGCCTGGTGAAGTGACAAAGGTAATTCAGCGCATAGCAAAGGTCGCTGAAGAAAACATCCGCTTTCCATACCTGTCCATGGTCCTAGAATCCTTATTAGGAGGATGGACAGGTACTGAAGGATCCGCCAGTTCCTTCTTACTGGCCACCACCATAGCATCCACCGAGACACCTTTGGAAAGGAACTGTTTATCCGGGGCTGTAATGAACTTGGATGGTCTCCTGGGGACAGGTTCCACAGAATCTAGCCACTACCTGCATGAGTGGGTCGAAGGCAGAGACACCCAGGAGGTGGAGGGTCGGGATCCAAAGCCTCCAGGTATACCAACTCATCCTCGGAGGGGTCAATGGAGGGCCAATTCCCCTCTGTTTGAGGAGCTCAAGGATGTCTGAAAAGGAGACATCCTCAGAGGGGACCGTGAACCCTCCGACTCATCTAAGTCGGTATCAGATGTAGTAGACTCAGGGGAGTCTGTGTGTTTCCTCTTACGCCCTCTTCCGAGGGGTTCCCCTGCAGGGTCAGGAGAAACCTCGGAAGAGGAGGAAATTCCCAGTGGGGAAACCTGGGCGATGGATCCCTGGGCCTGAGAGCAAGAGGCTGGCAAGAGGCATCTGCAGGCACTGATGAGGGAGGAGCTAGAGGGATAGACCGCTGACCAGGCTCAGAGGCCAGGACACTCCTCATCACCTCAAAGGCTCCTCTCCCGGGAGACCGGAACACACCCGCTCCGAAGAAACAGGAATGGTCGGCTCCAAGGAGAGAGAAGGCTCCGAGGCCGATGTCTGCGCCGAGCCCGAGAGGGAGGCGGGTCGGACAAGGGTCCGATGCCACTAGCCCCTCGGAGCCGACAGTGGAAACCCAACGGATCCCTCCAAGGAAGGTCTCAAGGAGGAGATCGGATGTATCGGCTCCGCATCGAAACAGTCGCTGTCCCAAGAAGCTCCGCCCGAACTCTGGTGTGGAGTCAGAGGAGGAAGTTCAAGAATTGGGGCTATAGCCAAGTCTGTTGAGACGGGCTATGGAGCATTTGGGCCAGTGCCTGAGACTTCAACAGCCTGCTTACCACCCTCTCCAAGTCGTGGTCAGACAGCCTGGAAGATCTCGAAGATCGGCTCCGATGGCTCCGCTCCGACAAAAGAGGAGATCCCGGAGCTGAATGGATACTCAAAATAGAGGGGACCGAGATCTCGAGCCGAGTCCCTAGAACTCCAGATGGAGCCAAGGATTTCTCGGCTCCGATGCTGGATAAAGTGTCGGCTCCAGCCGGAGCCGACAAGGCCACAGTAGTCAGGGTATCGGAGCCGGCCGGCACCGAACCCACTACTCGAGTAGAAGAAGTATAGACTCCAGCCAGAGCCGATATCGGCTCGTGAAGCCACCGGAGGAGGCTTGGACACTGTAGCCTGAACCTTCGGTGGCTTAAGAGGTTTTCCTGACCCTGATTTAGGAGGAGAACCTTCCGGTTTAAGTAAACCTCGGAGGATTAGTTTGTTCCTCCTTTCCTGCAGGACTCTCTGGCTAAAAGCATGACAACGCACAGGAGTCCTGCAGGTGCAAAGGCCACGAGAAGTGTGACCGTCTGTCAGAGACATTTTCTGACAGCACTGGTCACACTTCTTGAAGCCTGAGACCTTGCCTTCTTTAGACATCCTAGGAGGATAGAACACAAACAGTCCCAACAAACACACAAATTAATCCCTACACAAACACACAGGAAGGGATAACAGAAGGGACTAGGCCTGACTAAACTACTTTAGACAAAAACTTATAAAAGTTTATAAAAGGGAATAGGGTGGGCTGTAACTAATTACAGACTACACTAACACTAACAGGGAAAAATAAACCCCTAACTACACTTTTCTTACTTGACTAAGAAAAAAGACCTCTTAAGCGGCAAACGAGATCTGGGGTAGTTCCGCCTTGCATCATGGGATATAGGGTTGCCTCGAGCTGGTAAAAGGAGTTCTCGAGCTAAAGCAAGTGCCGAGTCGGAGCCGAGGATCGGCTCCGAACCCATCCAGCAAGAATGAAGGCGAGATTGACAACTTAACATCAGTGTTTTCCAATGTAAAAAAATACAGCTCTGTAGTAGTAGCTGGTTCAAAAGAAGATTGTGTAAAAACCTACCATAACAGTAGATGCCTAATGAACACTGTTGCAATATTCATAACAGATGGGTTTGTGTCACATCCAGCCAGGGTACCAAAGCTTTACCTTCCTGAGGGCATACATCTGCCATGAGACCTCAGCTTCTGTGCATTGGGGTACAAGGACAGATGTATGAGTGAGATCCTCATCATCTCCAGGCCAGTAGCCTAAAGACAACAGAGAGGAAGCTGGTCGGCTAGGAAGGTTATAGTTAGAACAAGTAGGAAAGCCCCCCAAGAAAGGACAGATGCATGTGAGTTGAAGGCAAGCGTTTACACGGTAAGGAGGGAGGGAAGGAATACTGCAACAGTGATCAGTAGGATGTCTACTGTTACAGTTAAGTTCTTACACAACTGTACTATATCCTAACTAAAATCACTGTTGCAGTATTCATAACAGAGAGGTGAGTCACCAGAGCTACAAAGAGAAAAGAAAGTTGCGCAGATGGCTATAGTGAAGAACTGTCCATGAGACTAGAGAAGACAGACATGGCAAAGGTAGTCCTAGACTTGGGGAAGGCATCAATTTTGAAGTGCTTGGTAAGGTGTGCACAGAGGACCAAGTGGCTGCCTCTTGGATGGACCTGGCATCAACACCCTTGTGGAAAGCACTAGAAGAGGTAACTGCCCGAGTGGAATGTGCTTTAAAGCAGGAAGGCAAGGATGTACCATGTTGTAAGTGCAGAATGAGAAAGCCTTCAATATCAAAGTTCGAAAGTTTTGCTTTGAGACTGGTTGTTTCTTTCATGGATGCTAAGCTGGGTCAAACAGCTTTCTGACTGTATATGTCTAGGAAATGTAATGTCCCCCTCCCCCCTGTTTTGAGGACTGGGAACGGAAGCAGTTAGGTGAATGGCTTGACTGAGGGACAGTTCATCCACAACCTTAGGAATAAAAGGACTGCTCCTGTTACCCTGTCCATGTAGAAAATAAAGGGAGGAGCAGCCATGAGTACCTGAGGTTAACACAGCCTGCAGGACAAGGTGAGATCCAGTAGGAGGACAGTTTTCCATATGCAGAACTTAAAGGTTGACTAAAAAGGTGGCTACAGTGAGCTTTTTCAGAACAAAATTAAAATTGCAGGACTCCTTTCAGGAAGGACTTCAATTCTGTCCTAGACACAAGCAGAGATCCAGAGGCAAATGAGCATTGATGGCTGACAAATCGGCTTTAATGGATGAGCAGGCCAACACAGAATGCAGAAGTTAGGAGAGATCCTGAAGTATGGTGGGAACATAGACAAGAGTGGTTCCAGACCATGCTTGTGATACTAGCAGGAAAATCTTTTTCACTTTGCTGTGTATAACTTTCTAGTATTAGACTTCCTGGCCTCCTGTAAAACGTGTACTACATCCTCTGAAAAGTGCCTTTTTGGGATAAGAACCCAATCATCCTTAGACTGAGACAGAAAGACTAAGTTGGGATGCAGAAGACTGTTTTGTTGGGTGATTAGGCCTGGTTGTATCAGAAGTTTATAGTGGTTTCCCTTCGATAAGTGAACAGGATGGGAAACTAATGATGTCTTGATCAGGAACAACAGTTTTGAAGTGTTCTTTTGCTTTTTAGTAGGAGCCTTGGAATAAGTGGCAGTGGAGGGTAGGTGTATAGGAACCTCCCTATCCACTGAAAAAGAGAAGGCATCCATCTTCCAGGCCAGAGGAAATGGGGTGCTGGTGCAGAACAGAGGGAGCTGGTGATGCTCTAGAGATCCAGTGATGTGTATCTGTGGTGTGCCCCAGCAGCATGATTGCTTTTAAGACCTGTCTGTTCAGGGTCCATTTACGGGGATGCATGAGGTCCCTGCTCAAAGAGTTTGCAGAGTCTGACAAAAGATTCTCTATTGAAGGAATGTAAGCTGCTGTGAGGGTCATGGTCAACTGAGAGGCCATTTGCCAAACCACCAGTGCCAACCTGCACAGTGGGTAAAAACCTTCTGCCTCCTTGTATATATACCACATTACTGTGTTGTTGTCTGTGTGTACACCAGAACAGTGCCCAGTTTCCAAAGGTGTGAGAAAGTCTGAGAGCTTGCAAAAGGACCCTTATTTCTTTCATGTTGATATGTTCCTTTTATTCCTTTAGGAAAGAGAAGGGCTATTTCCCCAGTACTTTGTGGGATCCCATCCAGCACCCCCCCCCCAGAGCTCTGCCTGAGACACTGGTGTGGAGAATTTGGCTGTGAGGGGCTGAGGTGAATGGAAGGCTCAGGTTGAGAAAAACGGTGTATCCCACCAGAGAAACTCCTTCTTGATGCAGGGCAGCAGAAGGATGAGGGTGTCAAAGGAAGTGAGTGTTGAGATCACACAGATTTCAGGTACCACTGAATTTTCCTCATATGCAGTTTGGCCAATAGGATCATTGGGATGGATACAGCCATGAGCCCCAGAGACCTGAGGATCTCTTTGCAGTGCAGTGAATCGTTCAGCAGATGGCTTGGAAAAACCTTACAAGGCCTTTGGACTTTTTCCTGAAGAAGAGAGGCCTGCATTAAGTTTGTGTTTGGCCTGCAGCCCATGAAGACCAAGTCCTGACTGGGAGTGAGATGAGATTTCTTGAAACTGATGGTGAATCCCAGATTGGTTAGCAGCCATACTGTGAAATGTAGATGCTCGACAAGAGTCTATGAACACTGCCTGAACTAGCAGATCATCCAGGGAAGGGAAAATCTGAATTCCACAAGTGCAGCAGAGGGCTACCACAGGTGCTAGACACTGTAAACACTTCTGGGGCATTGAAAAGACAAAAGTATTAAACTGAAAATGTGATGAGCTAAAGAAGAACCTGAGGAATTTCCTGTACCAGATGAGCATTCTTCAGTTCTAGGGACACCAGTAAGGCTTGAGGAAAAATGACTGGCAGGAGAGTGTAAAAACAGAGCATTTTGAAGGTAGGCACTTTCAGGAATGTGTTCATCAGGTAGAGGTCTAGGATGGGCCTCTGTTGTCCCTTTTTCCTTGGAACAAGATTCTGGAATAAAAGCCTTTTCCTATGAAGGACTAAAGTACCTCTTCTATGGTGCTCTGTGCTAACAAGTGCTTAACAAGTGGGACCAATTAAAGGAAGCTGATTGGGAAGTGGACAAGGAACCCCTTTGAGAGAAGAGAATGCTTTCCCAAGACATGGTGTAGCCTTCTTTGATAATGGTCAGAACCCATTTGTCTCATTTTGGATACTCATCCCAGTCTCATTAGCTCATTCTACTGAGCACTGAGAGATCATCTGGGAAGGCCATCCCCTTAGTCTCTATTGAATTATCTTCTGTTTCCTTCCTTCCCACTTAAGAAAAAAATTGCACTTTATTCAGATGCTTTTACTGTACTTGTGCTTCTTCTTACTTGGTTTTTTTGCTTGACGTTCTTAAATTGTCCGGTTGCATTTAATCTGCTGCATTTATTACTGCTTGATAGTAGTCTGACTACACTGTTACTCTAAGCCTTTTAGTTTTGATTTAACCACTTAGGCTTCAAACTGGTTATCTTACATAAATAAGGTTTGTGATCTACACTTTCGTGACAGGAGAGGTACCTTACACCTTTTTGAGCTGGAAATTTCTAATGGAAGGCTTATTGTGCTTATTATTCTAAAAAAGTGTCTTTGTTCTAGTTTAAGGACTTGGGCTCCAACCCAGTTATTTTACATTAGGAAGGTTTGTGGTCTACACTCTTGTGGCATTAGTGTCTAGACAAAACTACTAGAGCATCTAGTTTGCAGATAGCTGAGCATTGCTCATCAAATTCCTTGTCTTACTGACCTATTCAATATTTAAATTTCCCTCACTCCCCCCAATAGATCAGTAGCCATGGACATGCACTTTCTGACTCTCTGTGGCCAGCCTGGGTGAGATGGGTATTCTGAGGCACTGTAGCAACTGCCTCATGTACACTGACCACCCACTTATTCTTTATAAAACACAACGTATGCAAGAGGTATAATCACACTGCAGACAAAACTCTCTCATACAACCAAACCCAAGCCTACAGAGGTTGCAGTGACATTTGCACCACAATTACTGCACAGGGTAAAGTCCCTACAGTTAAAACTACTTATGCTGAGGCACTTACAGGTAACCTTCCTAAAACACTAAGACCACCTGCACAGTACAATCAAAAAGAATCCTCAACCTCATGTAAACAAACTGTATTCAGTGACTCTACTGCTAAGTCCTTAAGACAAACCAGTGCATAGCCAAATTTCCTGGTCATTTGTGATTCTATAGTGTGGCAAACTGAGGTCTCCTTCACCAGACTGAATAAGGAGAGAGTCACAGTTAGCTGTCTTTCCAGGGCTAGGATCTACCAAGTCACACAGGCACTCATATCATTGAACTACAGGTACCAGTATGACTGTCACAGTCCATGTGGGTGTTAATGACTGGAGATGTACCTCCCTTGACTATATGAAGCAAGACACGATTGAGCTTGCTGATTATGTGTCTCAAGCAGGTATGAGACTAGCACTGAGCAGCATACTCTTCTCCAAGGATGATGCCATGTTACCAACAGAAAATGACTGATTTTAACAACTGGCTTAACTTCTGGTATCAATCCAAGGAAGTGCGATATTTGACCGCCTGGGAGGACGTGGTTGACAGACCATGCTGCTCTGCACATATCCCCTCTAGGATTTCGGATACTGGCTAAGACCTTTTCCACCCCATAGTGCCTTTTTAGGCAATGCCAAACTGATAAACCTACCAACTTAACTGAACCTATGAAAGGATATCTGAAGATGGTACTGCTCAATGCTACAAATCTCAAGAAACTCCACTCACTGCAAGCCTTCATCTCCCTGGAGAGTGTAGACATCTGTATAGTAACGGAGACATGGTTTAAAGTCATGGAGAGTGCCCAGCAATGCAATGTTGTAATGCCTTACACACCTTTAGACCAGCTACTGCACAGCTACACTATAGGTGTTGGATTCTCAGTCTATTAAATCCAACCTTGAACCCAGACTAGTTAAATAGTATGATCCACTGAAACTCTTACATGTGCAACTCACCATAAACAGGGTCTCATACCATACCTTTGCAACCTACAGGTCCTCTTCCATGTCCCAGAAAACCCATACCACCTATCTCAATGTACAAGAGTCCCTCACCATTCAACTCAATATGGATATTCATGGGATATCTCAACTACCCCTCTATAGATTGGGGATCCTATACTATGTCTAATGTACAAACCAAGTGATGCCTAAACTTTAACATCCCAGAACAGTTGGTCCATTCTCCTACAAGGGGTACAAACATCCTTGTCCTCACAAATATGGAAAGGGGGTGGATGATGTTCCTCACCCAATGGCATGTCTTCACTTGTCAGATCTGACCAGAAGGCAGTATTACCTAAAATAAAAATTAAATCTGTTGATCCAGCGAAACCAAAAACCTTTAGAACTATTCCAAGGCTAACCTCTCTCTCTATCAAACAACACCTTGGCTAAATTCTAAGCAGCCCCCAAACCCAGTAAATACCAATGCATATACTGAGCTATTTACAAAATCGCTGTACGGCCATATTGACAGATGTACAGACAGAGCTGTGCCCATTCATATTAAGAATAAGGCAAACTCCAAAGACAAGCCACCCTGATGGAATCACAATAACAACTGGTTATATAACAAAAGAAAAAATGCTTGCCAAGCATAGAAGGTACAAAGACATACATAACAAAAGACCCCAATCAATCTAGACAGTTAAGAGGGTTAATTAATATTTCAAAGGCTAAATTTGAAGAAAAAAATAGCTTCTCAGGCAAAGGACAACTTTCTAAAGCTATGTCCATAACTTCAGGGGAACTACACAGCAATGCGAACAACTTATTTTGAATGACATCACCCACACTGAACCAGAAATCGCCAACCTTTTGGATGACAGGTTCAGCTCAAATTTATCCCCCAACTACCCCCAACAGTCAAAAGGAAATACCGCATACCACAATCCCCCCCAACCACCACTAGGGAACAGGTCATCAATGCACTTTCCAAGGCTAAAAACACTGCATCGATGGATTCTGATAACATCCCAGGTTGTTTAATAAATGGCATGAAATAAGACCTCTCTGGTTCACTTGCATCACTTTCAACTGGAGCCTTCAGTCAGATCTTGTGCCCAAGGAATGCAAAATGGCTATAGTCATTCTTCTGCACAAATGAGGTCCACCCACTGATCCAGATAACTACAGTCACATAACACTTACCAGCCTCATATGTAAAGCCATGCAAAGAATCATCATGGACATGATAAATAAGGACATAGGTAACCTGCAAATGCTGGACCTATCATAGTTTGGCTTTGTTAAAGGAAGGTCATGCCATTAAATCTGGTGGACTTTTTTTGAGAGGGTGACCAAAGAATTGGATGAATGCAAGACGGTGCACATACCTTACCTCAACCTGGCCAATGGTTTTGATATAATAACCCACTCAGACGTTATAGACAAGTCCACTAATTTAGGCATAAACCCTTTTATAGGTTCATAGGTGTTTATTAGGCTAACAACCACAAAGGCCTTTTTAAGCCTAGCCATGCATCCCAAATTTCTGACTAATTCTGATACCCTTGAAAAGTGTAAGCATGGGCCTGGGAGATGAACCATTTACAGGTTACCCGTTTGCATCAGAGACATAGGTGCCAAACCAGGGATGAATTTCCAGGTCCCATCCAACTGTGCAAATTGCACTTGAATTGGATTAGGGAGGAACTCTGCTTCACATGGCTGGGGAGCCTGTTCCACAGATGGGGTAGTCTCTGTTATACATACCTCTCTCTCCAGCAGGTCCTATTTATATCACAGGCAAGGTTTAAAGTCTTTAGAATGGGTAATTCTGGTACTGTTTGTTTTGTGGATATGCAGAAGGTCCATCAGAGTGGGGTCTGACAATGCCCTGTATGCCAGGCATAAATCTCCCCTCAAATGCCTGTAGGAGACAGAATACAGGGATAGGGCCTTGAAGCGGTCTGCATAGGACATATTACTTATGCCCTGTATTCTTTTAGTGAGGAACCTCTGGGGACGTTCCAGCTGTTGGGTATGCCTGGATAGTTACCAAAGGGGGCATTGTACTCAATGATAGGTCTGATGAATGCTGAATACAGTGGAACAATGACTTCCGTGGACTTAGATGCCATATCTTTGTTTAGAAGTTGCTCAACATAGAATGAATTCCTCACCAGTGTAGACGCATAATGATCAAAGGCTAAATTGCTATACATGTGTGCCCCTAAGTCCCTGACTACTGGGTCAGTTCTAAGGGGTGTGTTGTCAATATGATAGTTACCAGGGATGCATAACTTCCAAAAGGATACTATTACACATATCTGCAGGCAAGTTTTATCACTTGCCGGATAGCCAACTGCCTCAATGACAGGACCCAGGAGGTCAAAATAGGTGAGGTCACCTCCACCAAGAGGCCAGTCACTAGTGGAGTCGCCCAGGGGCTCAGTACTGGGCCAGCTCCTTTTTGGCATCTATTTTTCTGAAATGGAAGCAAATGTTGAAGGTTTATGGCTGACAGTTTGCAGATGACTGCAAGCTGGGGGTTATCATCAACTCGCCTGCAGATATTAGCATTCTTCCAGAAGGTCTATCTGTGACAAACAAATGATACCAAAGCCATGGTTTTAAAGTCAATGCTAAGAAATGCATATTTGTACCCTTTGGAAAGTCAACCATCTCGGCTAATTGCCATGTTAATAATATGCCCCTAAGAATCATCCCAGTGATCACAGATCTGGGTACGCATGTAGGCAGCAACTTACCTTTGACAACCATGTGGCTACAATGGTAAGGAAATTCTTTTATGTTGCACAACTTATAAGAAAAGGCACATCTAGGTGTGAAGAGGTCATTATCCCACTGTACTCTGCCCTTATCAGACCAAAGTACAATACCCCATTTGGTATGTATCTGACCAGACATATGTGGCAACTAGAGTAACCTCAGAAGTTCCTTACAAAAAGAAAACAAGGCTTAACAAACCTGCCTTACTCAGAGCAGCTTAAAGCCCTCTTCCCTCTACTCAGTCTCTTATAGACTGCTGAGGGGTGATTATGTCTGGCTTACAAGCCACCTGCAAACCCCACACTTACGAATCTCCTACATATTCATACATCAAAGAGTACCAGAAATACAAGGTCTATGGGCCTGAACTTTGCCTGCACTTAAACAGAACATGCTGGAGAGACAGACATGTGGTCCCAGAGACTTCCCCTCCTATGGAACACGCTTCCCATCAATGTGAAGCAGGGACGTCGGGAGGCATACGCACTGTACTGATTTCAGTACAACTTTTTTTAGTAGGGGGGGGGTAGCTTTTTTGAAAAAAAAAAAAAAAGTACATATTTAAAGGGTGTTGGCTCCTTTAAGGAGCATACCAGCCAGTCGGAAGTGAGCTCACATCATGTCTGGCTGGCTGGGAGCGGGAAACACGCAAATTGCGATTACAATCGCAAATGGATTATCACTGAGTTGGTGGAGGGCTCGGAAGGCAATGTAATTCACAAGTAAGTGTGTGTTTGCGCTTACAAATGGCTTATCACTCGGAAGGCAATGTAATTCACAAGTAAGTGCGTGTTTGCGATTACAAATGGCTTATCACTCGGAAGGCAATGTGATTCACAGTAAGTGTGTGTTTGCGATTACAAATGGCTTATCACTCGGAAGGCAATGTAATTCACAAGTAAGTGTGTGTTTGCAATTACAAATGGCTGATCACTCGGAAGGCAATGTAATTCACAAGTAAGTGTGTGTTTGCGATTACAAATGGCTTATCACTCAGAAGGCAATGGTGTGTGTGTTTGCGATTACAAATGGCTTATCACTCGGAAGGCAATGGTCTCTGTGTGTCTGTGTCTGTCTGTGTAAATGCCCCCCACATAATACACCTGCTGGCTATAGGTGTTCAGGCTCAAACCCTGTACCTTTGCTTCTGGGTAAGAACAGTCCCTAACGACCACCATTTCTGAACTTTGTTCAGATTTGCTTTTCTAATGGTTGTGAGCTATGGTGAGAATTAAAGTTGTATTTCTCCCATTATTGTTTTTGATGTTTGTCCAGGTTTTTTGTGCTAAGGTGTGAAGTGAGAACTGAATTTGTATTCCCTCATTATTGGCTTTGTTTGTCCAGGTTTTTTGTGCTAAGAGGTTGAGAGCTATCTAAATGATAGCCATTAAGTTTGTCTTCCTATTTTTCAAACTGCTGATTTAGCATAGTGGTATGTTGCACTGACTATACTGCATATGGTTCTGGGTTCAAGACATGCATGGTGATAACACAGCATTTTATTCTAGCAACTTTTCAAAATTATACAAGTAATGTTTAAAATGTGTCCCTGTTTTTTGGGCTTTTGCCCCCCCCCCCCCAATAAATGTTGGCTTTTTCCAGATTTCTTGTGCTGCAAAGTTCAGAGATACAGTTGAGTGTTAACATTTTACAAGGAGCTGAGAGCTGCAGGGGTACTTAAGTTTAGTGCTGCTTATGTGGTGTCTGCTTGTACTGTTAATAGCACAACAGGTAGTGTACTTGCTTTTGATGCAGAAGGCTGTGGGTTGTTCTCCCACAGTAGGTAGATGCATTGCTGATACTGTACTGTGTTGTAAAGGGGGGTGGATGCTGTAGTCTGTTTTGGCGAAGATATCTAGTAGTAACTATTAACCTGTTATCAGTTTGCCATCCATTCCCTATTGCAATATTACTAGCATATCATTGTTTTTAATGCAACATAGGCAATTTATTCCTCAAGGGCAACAGGCACATTATTTGTAGATGAAACCATGAAATATAAAGTTGTTTGCTAGCAGCAGCCTCTTCATTAGTTACAGATTTCTCTAATGTGGAATTATGTAGATGGCTTTTACTAGTTCAGAGATTGTGCATATTTACTGATACTGGTGGACTGCAGAAGTTTGAGTAGACTTTTATGATGGAAGGTGTATCAAAGAGCACGTGTATGTTTCATGTGCAAGGGGCCTATGATTTGAAAACAGCCCAAAGTTAATCTATCTGCCACTGGCAAAATGTATTTTCTTTGAATGTGGGTTTCAATGCTGTTTCAATGAATGTGAGTTTCAAGGGCAGAGAAGTTCTAATGCTAAGTCTAGTTTCATTGTGAGACTGCATTGCTTTGTTTAGCAGATATTTATTGGTGTTTGTGCTGTAAAATGCAAAATAAAACTTTTTCTGGCAAATCATTTAGGAATGAAGTCACTAAATAATGACCGACGTTAAGTTTCAGACGTCATAATCTTCAGAAAAATGCATGCTAAAGCAAGACCTGATATTCTAGCAACTGTCTTAAGTTTATACAAGGTCAATTTTTAGTACTGTTTGTATGTTCCCCCAATATATTTGGCCTTGTCCAGATTTCTTGCATTAAGAGGTTAAGAGGTATGTGCAAATAAATTGCTTTATAGAATTAGGAATATCCAAACCTCTCAATTGTCCCCAATTTTGGCTCAAAATGTTGCTCTCCCCCTAATAATCTCTCCGCAAAATAGCAATTTTGGAAGAAAACGAGGAGGGTTTACTTTACTTTTATAAATAACTGTAATGATCAGAGTTATACATTACTTTTATTTCAGAAATGTATGTAGATTCTCTAATTTTGTCAGCTGCTCTAATTTAACTGTGCTCGTACTAAAATGGTGTCCCTTCTTTGACAGGTTCCCAGCTGTATTGTCTGGCAATTTTATATTTTTGCATCACATTTTAGGTCCGTTTTTCATAAAATTGCGTTTTTCTGGCAAATTAGTGGCAAATTGTTAAAGACTGAAGTTAGAAAATAATGGCAGACATTTGAGTTTCAGATTTCATACCTTTCAGAAAATTCGTACTAATGCAAGACCAACTACTATTCTATTATCTTTCTAAGTTTATAAGAGCAATATTAAAAAAAAATGTCCTTATTTTTGGGCCTTTGCCTCAGTTTTATTTATGAGTTTGTTGCTGTAAGAGGTTGAGAGGTGTGTGTGTGTGTGTGTGTGTGTGTGTGTGTGTGTGTGTGTGTGGTAGGTAGCATACCTCTTAACTGTCCAAATTTTGCAGAATGTCCAGATTTTTGCCCCATATTTTTTGTCTGTTCCTCATAAATTTTGTGATTTTTCTAGAAAATCATTTGAAGGCTGAAGTTGCTAAATAATGACAGACATTTGAGTTTCAGACTTCATGTCCTTTAGAAAAATTCATATTGGCACAAATCCTGTTATTCTAGCAACTTTCTCATACTAACACAAATCCTGTTATTCTAGCAACTTTCTAAGTTCACAAGAGCATTATTTAATATCTGCCCCTGTTTATTTTAGGCTTTGCCCATATTTCTTGCACAAAGAGGTAGGTAGAGGTGTGTGTTTGAATGAAACATCCTAGTTAGGGGTAGCAGGTGGTTAGTAATTTACTCAAGCTCAAAACCTGTACCTTAGTTACAGAAAACAAAAGCATAAATTCTCTACCCCAACTACCATGCTGCATTTTTCAAAGAACTGACATTTCAGGTTAATTTTCAATTCAAGGAACCGAGTTTGAGTGAATTTATATTATATTACTGAAGAGGCATTACAGCGAATGCCTCTTCATCGACACTAAAAGAGCGAACCGTGAATTACAAGAATGGCCGTAGCTTGGCTGGGGGGGGGGGTGTAGCAGTTTGAGAGCTGTGAGCACAAATTTGAAAATCCTAGCTACACCCCTGATGTGAAGCTGTGTTTGTCTATTACCCAGTTTAATAGCAACTTAGACCAATGGATGGGGAACAGGAAATTTACATTGGGCCTGGCATCCATGTCCCTTATGGACAAAGGTAGCTTATAAATGCCTGGCCCCAAACACTCTATTTAGATAGAGGACATCATCATCATCACTTTCAGGGAAACTTGGCTAGGCTTAGAAAGGCTCCCCAGGTTGTTAGCCTAGTAACAATTCTATGAATCGATGGAAGCAGCTTGGACTGCTTATCCAAAGGGGGGGGGGGGGGCTGCTGCAGGGTCAGCCATAACATTTTTATACAGGTATTTTAGCCAATCAGGTACCTTATAAAACCTGTCCAGTCTTTTAGGAGCAGGTGGCGGAGAGTCAGGAGATCGGGAAGAATAAAAAGGCATCCAGATAAGCCACAAGGACATGGGGGCACTGGTGAAGAAGCCGGAGTACCCATCTCCAGAAGGATGTAGTATCTTTTTTGTACCTTGGAGATTAGCCTTGACTGCTATTCTAAGTGTCGCATCATGCTCTGAAGAGTTTCTTCAAAGGAAGACACTTCCAAGGGACAGTCAGGCAAAAGGGAGTCCCTTTCATCCAAAAATACCTATTCAGGACAGTGGAACTGCAAAGAACAATCCAGAGAATGATCAGAATCTAGACTGGATCTTCTTCAGAGGAGGAAGATTCCATAGAGTGCTTTTGTGGTGTGACCTGAAATAACTGGGTCAAAAAAGAAGGCTTCAGGGCCATGACAGCTTTACACAAGCTTTAAGGGAAGTCCTTCCATTCTTTTTCTCTGGAAGGTGAAGGGGACGTCATATGTTTGTTTTTTTTTCTTTTAGGGATGACACCTGCTTGCACAAGCACTGGGGGTTCGGAAAGTACAGATGTCCTTCAAGAATGCAACTGCAGTCATAACATATGGGTTGTCCTGCCTCAGGCAGCCCTTCGGTCGGCCGGATTCCAAAGTCTGGGTCCGGCGTCGGCCGGTGTCGCCTCCTCTCCGACGTCAGAATGGCTGGTGTATAAAGGCATCGGCCGACGCCATCTTCTTCAGTCTTTCTTGCCGCGTGGTGCCCGAAGCAGAAGCAGTTCGCAAGTGCCAGTCGGTCAGCTCCTGTGTTTTCAGTTACCGAAGTCATCTAAAAGCTAAGTACCCCGTTGGGGAACATTTTTTCTTGCCTCAGCCGATGTCAGAACAAATTGAGAAAGTTAATAATTGTTTGTCTTGTGGTAAACAAATACCTCATAAGGACTTCTATTCTTACTGCCTCTCTTGCCTGGGCCCAGACCACGACGTCTCGGCCTGAGCTTGCTTTAATAAGCGCACTCTCAGGCGCCGGGCAGAATTTGCCGAAGACGTTTTTGGCGATGGGCAATTCCGAGGCTCCTACAGGGGCCGCCAATGGCAACCACCAAATCAAAGAAGTGGCGCAGGTAGTCCAGCTGCACCACAGGGACAATCACAATGACTTGACGTTCATACCGCCGAACAAGGCTCAAAGAGAAGCACCTTTAGGCGGAAAATTATCCTTATTCTCAAACAACTGGCATATCTTAACCAAGGACAAATGGATTCTGTATTTAATAGACTAGGGTTACAGATTCCACTTCCATACTTTACCAACAAGACAAGGCATGCCAAACCTGCCACATCATCAAAGGGCAGAGGCACTCATTCAAGTTTCAAAGCTGTTAAAAATAAAAGCAATAGAAAAGGTCCCTCCTCAGGAACAAGGCCAGGGATTTTATTCAAGACTGTTCTTTGTTCCCAGAAAAGAAAACAAATGGAGGCCTATACTGGACTTCTCTACTCTAAATACTTTTCTCATAGTGCCAAAGTTCAAAATGCTGACGTTACAGCAACTCCTTCCCATGCTGGGCAAGGGGTCTTGGCTGGTCACTCTGGACCTCAAGGAGGCATACCTGCATGTCCCCATCAGTCACAGTTGCAGAAGATACCTCAGATTTCTTGCAGGGACAGAGCATTATCAATTCTCCGCATTGCCGTTTGGCTTATCTACTGCACCCAGAGTGTTCACGAAATGCCTGGCATCAGTAGTGGCACACTGCAGGCTCCAGGGGATCCAAATATACCCTTACCTGGACGACTGCCTCATACAAGCAGACAAACAGACCTTGATAACAAACTTGGACTATGTCATTCAATTACTACAGGCTTTGGGATATACAGTCAACATTCAAAAATCAAGACTACTGCCATCACAACAGATTGTTTTTCTAGGAGCCAAACTTGACACAAAAACACAAATGGCTTTTCTCACAGAGGAGAAGCAAGAGCAGTTACCAGAGTACTTCAAAAGCCTAGCAAAGCTCTCCCAGCTGACTGCAAGGAAAATCCTGCAGGCCCTGGGTTTCATGGCATCTTGCATTCTTCTGATACCTTTGGCAAGACTACATACGAGAAAGCTGCAATGGTACTTAAAAGGCTTATGGTCCCAACACAGCCAAAACCTAGAGGACGTAATCCCACTCATTCCATGTCTACAAAGAGAATTTATGTGGTGGGCTCAAGCAAGTCATTTAAACAAAGCCATGTCTTTCAACAAACCTCAAGCAAGTCAAATCATTACAACAGACGCCTCAGATCATGGATGGGGGGCGCACATGGAGGACAGATGCATTCAAGGGCAATGGACCCCAAGGGAAAGGCATCTGCACATAAATCAAAAAGAGATGTTGGCAGTGATACATGCGGTCGAGGCCTTCAAAAAATCACTTCAGCAAGGTCACTTGCTAATAAGGACAGACAACACCACCGTTATGTGGTATATAAACAAGCAGGGAGGCACTCATTCTTATCCCCTCTGCAGATTAACAATGATTCTTTGGGAAAAGACCCTGAGTCTCAAGATCCACTTGCAATCCCAGTTCGTGCCAGGCAAGGACAATATTCTGGCGGACAGACTGAGCAGAAGCTTCTTGGATCCCCACGAATGGATGCTGCATCCTCACATTTTCACACAAGTAACAAGTGCATGGGGAAGACCGGACATAGATCTCTTTGCTTCTCACCTGAATCATCACCTAGAAAAGTTCTGTACAAGGACCCACCATCCTCTAGCCTGGAAAACGGATGCTCTCTCCTTCAGCTGGAATTCCCTAACAATTTATGCATTCCCTCCTCTACCACTATTGACCAAGGTGTTACTGAAGATCAAAGCAGAACAACCAACAGGCATTCTGATAGCTCCAGACTGGCCAAGGCAGCACTGGTACCCATTGTTGTTGAGCATAACTCGGACCAAACCATGGCCCCTGCCTCTATGGCCTCTGCTTCTAACTCAGCACAATTACAGGACTGTACATCAAAACCTGCAAACTTTGCATCTAACAGCTTGGAGATTTCCATGATCCCTCCACATACCTCTCTTTCCAAAAAAGTTCAAGAGATCTTATTGGAAGCACGCAGACCTTCCACCAGAAAAACCTATTCAGCCAAGTGGAAGAGATTCATCATCTGGAATGCCAACAAGGGTCAGGATGCATCAGTAATGAGCATACCTCTGATATTAGAATACTTGGCAGAAATGTGTCATAGTGGCCTCTCATATTCTTCCATAAAAATTCACGCTTCAGCAATCTCAGCAAAATACAATTGTGACCCACCTGTGTTTTCGTATCCCTTGCCAAGACAGTTTCTAAGAGGGATAAAGAATATCAAACCTCCCAGAAAGCCACCAGTACCTGCATGGGACCTCAATTTTGTCTTGGAAAAACTAACTCTTCCTCCCTTTGAACCAGCAGCATCTTCAGAAATGCAATTTCTCTCCTGGAAAACAGCTTTCCTATTGGCAGTAACATCAGCAAGAAGAGTCTCGGAGATACAGGCACTCATGGCAGTACCTCCCTTTCTCATTTTTCATCAGGACAGAGTCTCTCTAAGAACCAATCCTTCATTCATGCCAAAGGTAATATCCAGGGTGTCTCTAAATCAAGCCATACACCTGCCTACTTTCTTCCCCAATCCTCAAAATAAGGGGGAAAAGCTACTGCATACTTTGGACACACACAGACAACTACGCTACTATTTGGACATTACAAAGACCACCAGGAAGTCTGACCAACTTTTTGTAGCCTATGCTGCTGGAGTACAAGGAAAAGCAATCTCCAAACAAACAATTTCAAAATGGATTGGACACTGCATCAGATTCTGCTATTCCTTTCATGGAAAAGATGTGCCAGCCAATATTAGGCCACACTCCACCAGAGCTATAGCCACATCCACAGCCTTTCTAAGAGGAGTGGCTACAAAGGATATTCTAGAGGCTGCTACATGGAGCTCCGTGCATACATTTACCAAGCACTACAACCTGCCTTTATACTCCAGATCCCGAGCAGGCTTTGCTTCGGCAGTCCTGCAGGGCATATTAGCTGCACCATCCCTTTCCTAGATCCAACCACCCCCAGCTTGGCTATGGTATTCAACCCATATGTTATGACTGCAGTTGCATTCTTGAAGGACATAGTACAGTTTTGTACCTACCATAAATGTAGATGTCCGATAGATATGCAACTGCAGTCGGATTTTCCCTCCCTCCTACCCCTCTGCTATTTTCTTATGGGTCCACTACCCCTCTTCCCTATTAGCTGGGGGTATCTTTTATGGTGTATCTGTTTATTACTGTTGTGCGTGTCTGGAATTGTTTATCCATTCACCAACTTTAGCCTTCCTTGGAGGGCACCTGGCATCTGGGGCAAGAAACACTGAAGAAGATGGCGTCGGCCGATGCCTTTATACTCCAGCCGTTCTGACGTCGGAGAGGAGGCGACACTGGCTGACGCCGGACCCAGACTTTGGAATCCGGCTGACCGAAGGGCTGCCTGAGGCAGGACAACCCATATGTTATGACTGCAGTTGCATATCTATCGGACATCTACATTTATGGTAGGTACAAAACTGTACTTTGTGTACACTTACCATAAATGTAGATGTTCGAGTGTATTCACTGTTGCAGTCATCACATTTGGGTATCTGCTTGCAGTAGCCCTCACTCGGCCTGATTAACAAAGTCTTGGGTCCTGTGTCGGTTGCGGTCTCTTCTTACGTGACGTCAGGGGTATACGACATGCAGCAGACGCCCATTACATCAGTTTTTCTTGCCCCAGATGTCAGATGCCCCCCTAACGGGAAGAAATTAAATCTATAAATATACAAGGTTATACCTCCAACAAAAAAGCAAATACACCAAAAAGCTTTTAAAGCATAGTAAAGGAGAGTAAAGGTATAGCCAAAAGTAGTAAGGGGGCTGGAGGGAGGGTAACCAGGACTGCAACAATGAATACACTCGAACATCTACATTTATGGTAAGTGTACACAACTGTACTATGTTCTTGGTGTTTCACTGTTGTCACATTTGGGTAGATTCCTAAAGCTAAGGATGGGAGGAGGAATTTAAATAGCATTAGGACCAGCAATAAGGCCCTGCAAGACTGCAGTGGCAAAACCAGCTCTGGATTTAGAGAAAATTGGCAGATGGTAATGCTTGGTGAAAGTATGCACAGAACTCCGGGTAGCAGCTTCTAGGATGCCCCAGGTAGGGACGTCTCTGAGAAAGGCTGTAGAGGTAGATGCAGCCATGGTAGAGTGGGGTATGATCCCCTGTGGAATAGGTTTTCCATGGTGCTTATTGCAGAAATTAATGCAATGGCCTATCTATTTAGAAATAGTTTGCTCTGAAATAGCCTTCCCCTCTGCCCCTGCAGCAAATGCCGCCAGCAGTTGTTCAGATTTCCTTTGAGGTTTAGTCCTGTCCAAGTAGAATATAAGTTGTCTGTGCACATCTAAGGAGTGCAGTATCCGTTCCCCTTTGTTCTGTGGATTAGGAAAGAAGGTTGGCAGATGAATCGACTGATTAAGGGCCACATTGGATACCACCTTGGGCATGAAAGAGGGGTTGGTCCTGAGGGACACCCTGTCCGCATGAAAGATGATGAAAGGCTCCACTGCCATAAGGGCCTGTAATTCAGATACCCTTCTTGCTGAAGTAATTGCTAAAAGGAAAGCTGTTTTCCAAGAAATTAATTTTAAATCTGCAGTAGCAGCTGGCTCTACAGGAGGAAGAGTGAGTTTCCTCCAATACAAAGTTAAGGTCCCAGGCAGGAGTAGGAGCTCTCCTGGGTGGTCTTAAATGTTTGGCCCCTCTGAGGAACTGTTTGAGGAGTGGATGAGAGAAGAGGGGAGGTTCTGTGTTATAATGGGCTGAAATGGCTGAGGTGTGAATTTCGATGGAGGAGAAAGATAGGCCCTTGTGAAGCATCTCAGTTAAGTATTGTAAAATCTGAGGTAAATTGGGCACTGCTGTGCTCATCCCATTGAGATTGGTTCCAGGCACAAAATCTTTTCCATTTTTCAGCATAAGATTTCCTAGTACTAGGCCTCATTGCCTCTAAGATGATATCCATCACTGGTTTACGGAGGGATGGTAAAGGAGAGATTAGGTAATTAGTCAGGCTGTTAGGTTCAGTGTTTGAAGCTGTGGATGCAGAATCTGGTTCTCCTGCTGAGACAACAGGGTAGGAATCTGAGGCAGGTACCATGGGGCCCAGCAGTGGCGCACTGCGCAAGAGAGGGTACACCAGGTGTTGGCGTGGCTAGTCTGGAGCAATCAAAATTGTCCTTGGATTGTCTTGTTTGACTTTTAGTAGTACTTTGGGGAGCAGAGGCAGAGGAGGAAAGGCATAAACTGAAGGACAGAACATCACCTTTCCATGCTTGTTTGTGGGGAATCCTTGTGCAAAATTTGTCCAATTGATAGTTCTGGGGGGAGGCAAACAGGTCTATACCTGGGCTCCCCCATTTGCTTGTCAACATGTTGAAAATCATTGGTTCCAGTTTCCACTCGTGTGGGTCTATGAGGTTTCTGCTTAGTCCGTCTGCCAGTGTATTTAGTTTTCCTGGTAGGAAATGAGCTTGTAGATGCACTTTGTAGCTCAAGGCTGTGTTCCACAATGCCATGGCTAGTCTGCAGAGGGGGTAAGAATGTGTCTCCCCCTGTTTGTTTATGTACCACATAACAGTGGTATTGTCAGTCTTTACCATTAATTGTCCTGGAAGAATGTGGTCCTTGAAGGCTGTCAGAGCATTCTGTACAGCTAACATTTCTTTTTGATTGATATGCAGGTGCATTTGACTTGGGTTCCATTTGCCCTGAATGCACTTCCTTGCCAGGTGAACCCCCCCATGCATAGTCTGATGCGTCTGTAGTTAGGGATTGGGCGGCGGGGGGTAGTGTGAATGGTAGTCCCTTGTTTTGGTGGCAGGCCTTTGCCCACCAAAGGAACTCTAGGCGTAGACAAGGTACAATAGGAATCATTGCTTCTAGATCCTGAGAATGTTGATACCATAAGCTTTTTAGATAGCATTGTAGTTTCCTCATATGCAGTCTTGCATATGGAATTAGAAGAATGCAGGAGGTCATGAACCCAAAGGCTTGTAGTATTTGCCTTGCAGATAGCAGGGTTTTTGTGGCCACTTGTTTGAAGTAGGTAGTCAAATGAATTTGTTTCTCTGGCATGAGGAAAGCCATCTGGGAAGTTGTATTCAAGCTTGCTCCCAGGAATATAATTTGTTGATAGGGTACCAGGTGTGATTTATTTTCATTGATGGTATACCCCAGACAAGTTAGCACCCTTTGTGCAAAGGCCACAGGATTCAAAAGTATGTCCTGGCTTTCTGCTTGAATTAAACAATCGTCCAGGTATGGGTATATTTGAATATTTCTTTGCCTGCAAAATGCAATGACTGGAGCTAGGCACTTTATGAATACCCTGGGTGCGGTAGAGAAGCCAAAGGGCAGTGCAGAAAACTGATGGTGCTTGTAGCCTGCTTTGAAGCATAGGTATGTATCTTCTGCAAGATTCCCTGATTGGGATGTGTAGGTATGCTTCCTTTAAATCTAGTGTTGCCAACCGGCATCTTTGCCTAGCACAGGAAGCAACTGGTCAGCATCTTGAATTTTGGAATCACCAAAAAAGGTGTTTAGAGTAGACAGGTCAGGGATAGGGCACCATGAATTGTCGTTTTTAGGTACCAGGAAAAGTCTGGAGTAGAAACCTTATCCCTTTTCCTCTTCTGGTACCAACTGAATAGCCCCTATGCTTAGGAGAGAAAGTACATGCTTCTGGGCCTCTGCCCACTGATTTGGGGGTAGATCTGGCCACCCGCTCGGTGTTGGTAACGTGCGGAAGTGAAATCTGTATCCTTGGGACACTATATTTAAAACCCATTTGTCCTGGGTAATGAGTTCTCAGTTCTTTGCATGAAGAGCAATCTTTCCTCCCAAAGGGGCGGTCAGTTGAGAAGTGCTTGGAAGTTTTAAAAAGAAGTCATTGAAACAGTTTACCATAGGGGGAGTTTTATTACTCCCAGACTTGGAAGTGGAGGCCCCCCCACTGCTTAGTCCTGTGCGTACCCTGGGACTAAAGCCTGGGTGTTCTGCTGGATCTGGATTTGGACTGAGAAGGTCTGAAAGAGACAGGAAAGGACCAATTCTTGGAAGGTCAATGCCTACTAAACCTTGGAGGTTGTACTTGTAAGAAATCTTAACAGTTTGCATAGATTTAGCTTTTTCCTCCATCTTTTTAAGAACCTCTTCTGCCGTGTTGCCAAACAGGCGGTCCTGATTTAATGGAGCATCCAGTAATTTTGTTTTAACATGATCTGCCAAGGATTGCTCCAAACCCAGTTACAGCAACCCTGCAAGATGCCTCTAGTGAATCAAAACCACATTGGAAAGTATGGTTTCCACCTTGTTCAGCTGAATGCACTAAATCCTTATTTTCAGCACAATCAGGAATCATCATTTTCTGTTTAAGCAATCCAATAATATTCTGCTGACACTAACATATGAAACTGGCAGTTTAGGGCCCTAATGACCAAAGTTGCAGAAGTGTATACCTTCTTACCCCATCTATCCAGAGCCCTCTAGTCTCTATCAGAGGGGGTAAGATTTTTGGCAGTAGTAGCTTTAATGCTCTTGGGTCCCTGTGAAATGGTCTCAGGATCCACAGTAGGATTTTTGAAAAGGAACTTGTAAGAGTCAGGGACCTTGTAATATCCATCAGGTTTTCTGGGAGCAGGGGGTAAATAGTCAGGGGCCAAGCTAGATTCCGAAAAGGCATCGTCAACAATGTCTAGTACAGGAGGTATAGCTAAAGGACTGTGCTGGGGCAGGAGTAAGAAATCCCTAAGCCTCTTTTTAGAATCAGAGAAATCCTGACTTTCCCAACGAAAATTCTCCCTGAGGGTATGCAAGGTTTCACCAAAAGAGAAATCCTCCTGGGGGGGATGCAGAGGGAATAGAGTCCTCTGCATCAGAATCCTCACAGGTAGATAAGAGTAAATCCTGGTCATCAGAGGAAACAGAAAATTCAGAATCCTGGTCAGGAGTATCATAAGCAAACTCGGTCCTAGGTCTATTACAGGGGGAAGTTTGGCTTCCCCTGATTAAAGTAATAAGGTCTTCATAGGTTCATACTAGGCTATCTGCCCTAGGGCATTTATAAGCCTAGCCAGAGTGTGCTTGGCTTTCGCCACCCATTTTAAATTAATTTTGCTATGCCCTTTTTCGAGGTTAGTATACTGTGCCTCTGTCTAACAGTGACACAGAAGTGATACCCGGGGTAAACCTACATTCTCCCATCCACTCATCAAGATTCCTCCTGAAGAGAGTCAATGAAGGACTCTGCCTAACCTGGACTGGGATTTTATTCCAGAGTGAAGGGAGCCTCTGGGTTATGAATCTGTCCCTCCAGCATGTCCTATTTATTTCAGTGCTGAGGTTCAAGCCTCTCGAGCGCATAGCTCAATGGGATTTGGATTTTCTGAGGTGCAGCATGTCCAATAATTCCGGGTTGGACATGGCTTTATATGTCAGGCACAGATCGCCTCTGAGCAGGCGGTATGCCACTGAGTACAGCTGGAGTTTCTTTAACCGGGCAGCATATGGCATCTGTTTGAGCCCTTTGATCCTCTTGGTGAGGTACTTTTGGGGTCTTTCCAGTTGCTGCAGGTGTCTGGTAAGGTACATCCCAAAAGGGGCATTGTACTCAATTATGGGCCTGATGAGGGATGAGTAAAGAGGCACGATGACCTCCCCTGATATAGATGTAAATCCCTTCATGAATAGGTGGGCTATATAAAATGTTTTTCTAACCACTTTGGCCACGTGGTTGTCAAATGAGAGACCGCTATCAACTTGGGTCCCCAGGTCCCTAATTACTTCTTCTGTACTTAATGGATTACCACCTATGTGGTAATTTGTGGGCACTTTGTTTTTGCCAAAGGGGATGACTATACACTTTTTGGCGTTTAACTTGAGGCCATGGCTCTGGCTTCAAGAATGGCTTCAGCCATTCTTATTTGTTTTTTAGGCATAGGGGCCTTGCCATGCAGTCTGGGCACCAGTTTTCTAGGCATGGTTCGAGTTTTAGGCCTTGAAGAAGAAGATGGCATCGGTTTAATATGCAAGTCAGTAGGCCTGAATACACCCTCAGAAGCTGGTGCCTGCACAGCGCCTCCGGACCCATCCAAGGTAGAGACATCCACAGATTCCACAGCTGAAGCATCTCGTGGCATACCGGACTCCGAATGTGTCTCAGTAGAGTCCTGTGAATCTGAAGTAGCAGGTATCAGGGGCTGCGAAAGCACCTCACGGAGTACCAGTGAACTGGCAACTGGCTTAGGAGAAACGTCGTCGGCAGCTTTGGACCTCAGTGGCCTGTCTCTGTCTTTATCCTTGCATTTTTTCGGAATGTCGGTAGTCAGATGGCTTACCAAAGCCATATTGGGATATTTAAACCGAGCACCAAAACATTTAGAAGCATAAATATACCGATGACAGATAGTTCGTGGTTTAAATAAGGCACAAAACAGACAGCGAGGTACATCAAGGTCAGGGCCTAGGCAAGGAATACAGTACGAATGAAAATCTTTATGAGGTATTTGCTTTCCACAAGAAATGCAATTGCTTACTTTTACTGACATCGGTTTAGAGCAAGAAAAAGTTTCCCCAACTGGGTACTTAGCTGTTAGTTGAAGACTTCGGTTCTGAAACTCGAAAACAAAAATTTCAGGAGTCGGCCGACCGGCACTTGCAAACTGCTTCTGCTTCGGGCACCGCACGGCAAGAAAGACTGATGTAATGGTGTCGGCTGCATGTTTCATACCCCTGACGTCACGGAAGAAGAGACAGCAACCGACGCAGGACCCAAGACTTTATTAATCAGGCCGACTGAGGGCTATTGCAAGCAGATAACCCAAATGTGATGACTGCAACAGTGAAACACGAAGAACATCTGTCTCTCAATTCAATAAGCATACCAGGGACCTCTGCCTGTACAACGGACCGGAGGGATTCTATGCGGGTCCTCTGAGAAGACACAGTTAAATCTGAGGTATCCGCAGTCTGCAAGGCCTCAGATGCAATACTGACCTCTAACAGGGTCTCAGTAGCAGGTACCCGAGAGGTAATCTGACATACTGTGGGTTCGACCACCTCAGCAGGTACATCTGACTCAGACACATTGGACTGCAAATCATCTCTGGGTCTCTTGAGTTTCTTCTTATGGGGAAGGGCAACTTCACAAGCAGGAGAGTCTGTCATCTTAGAGTCAGAAATTTCAATTACTGGGCTTCAAGAAAGGTATTAAGTTAAGAAAGTCTCGATCTGGGGGTCTCGGGTACAAACAACTGACAAACGGAGAAGGATTTGTATTCGTGTTCTAGGGCTAAGTAAAAAAGGCATTTAGTGCACATGTACTAGTACGGAGTCTACCTACTACACTCGCACCTCTCTCTCTCTCCTACCGGACATCTAACAAGTTTAAACTGCAGACTTAGAAACAAGAAAAGGAAGGCTCCCCAATGGGGCACTTACCTTACAACCATTAGCAAAGTGACAGTATGATTGACCAAATGTGGATCAGTTTTTTGGGTGCACAACTAGTAGTCGGGCTGGTGAAGAGATAGTCTGAGGATCTGGCATGTACATCTGTGCTTATACCCCGACTCACATGAGTTGAGGTCACACGATGGACATGCACCCTGGAGAAGGTAAAGCTTTGGTACCCTGGTTGGACAGCAGTGATGAAAAAAAAAAGTTATGTACTCATCATAAGCATTGTCGCCTCACAGTTAGACATTGCCCGTTCGATTCTCAGAGCGTCTACTGTGTGACGACATGCATGAATGGGCGTTCCTTCGTTGAAGGTTGTGCGTTAGGCCCGGCAAGCCAGCACGTAAAACTCTACTGCCAATCATTAGCGGACCGGCGTTCCGCCGTGGCGACCCCTAACCAGGGAAAGCCGAAAGACAGACACACACTCACCATAACATTCCATCTGTGTTGTCCATTTTCCTTCTTCCTCAAAATGTGGTTCGGATCAGATACAATCCTCGGATTCGACTCAGCTGCTTATTACAGCTTGTAGCTCCTGCTAACTCTCTAGCTCCTCCCTTTCCCATAATGCTGCAGTCCCCCTCCATACCTCAGATCTTTTTTGCTGCCCTTTATTGCTTAATAACAATGTAATAAATTATACTTATATGAGAAACCACTATCTGAAAGAGCTCAAAACTTTGGTTCCCATAGTATCTTCTCATTCTTTCAGAAATCATAAATAAAAGTTAGAGGCTTTTAAGGGAGGGGAGTTGAGGAAGACTGAAAATGGACAACACAGATGGAACATTATGGCGAGTACATAACTTCTTTATTTGATGTTGTAAATTTTCATTCGTTCCTCAACATGTGGGACAGAGTCTCCACCTACTTGAATCCTGGGTGGACTCTAAGAAAGGATATGTAGATAAAAATGTTTGTCTGTGAACATCCAACATAAAACATAATCCCCTTTGTTCAAGAAATTCCCTTATAGGTTCATAGTTTAGTAATTTAGAAAGCAAACTGGGAGACTGATTAATGTTGGATCCTGACACCACCTTACGAAGAAAGGATGGATTGGTTCGTAAAGACACCCTATCTGTATAAAAAAATTAAATAAGGAGGTTTAGAAGAGAAGGCCTTAAGTTCTGAATCTCTCATACCTGATGTTATGCCTCCAAAAATCTAGTCTTCCAAGTTAAAAACTTTAATTCACACCTTGCAGCTGGTTCAAATGGTGATAGAGTCAGGGCTTGTAACACTAAATTCAAATCCCATGATGCAGCAGGATCTTTAAAGGGAGGGTCTCAGTAAAAAGATTCCTTTTTATAAATGCCTTACAAAGTTATGAGGGAGCCAAGGTAGAATTGTCAACTCCTAAGTGAAAATTAGAAACGGCAGCTAACTGTACTTTAACCACGAAGGAACTAGCGCCTTCACTGAAAATAGTAGCCAAAAATTAAAATTTTTGCACCCAAAAAAACAAATCTTTTCTATTTACTTTTAAAATCTTCCTAGTGGAAGCTTTGTGGGAAGAAAAAAGAATCTGACGGACAGGGTAGGAGAGCCTGGGCAGTCTAGCTATTAATGAAACTGGAGAAACCATATGGTTAAATTTAGGCCTAAGATGTCTGGGTGAATCATGTCCGTCAGGTGAGACAGGTGGTCTGGAATTGGATCCAGGATCCAAGAAGGATGAACTAGATGAGGCCGAAGAAAGAGGAACCAAATTTGATGAGGCCAATAAGGGGCAATGAGGATAACCGTGCTCTTGGGATGACAGGAGCTGTGGGGGGGAGCATAAAGAAGACCAGAGGGCCAATCCTAGAGGACAGCATCTCTCGGTGACTCACCCAGTGGAGGGATTCAGGGCAAAGAACCTGCTGCACTTATTGTTGAGGGGAGATGCAGAGGTTGCAGCACTTCTGACCCCACTGGCAGAATATAGTCTTCACAATTTTACTGTTGAATCACCACTCATGAGGCAGTAAGACGGACCTGTTCAAATTGTCTGCTATTACGTTGGACTTCCTCAGAATGTGCGTTGCTATCAGAAATCGATTGGATGAGATTGCCCACAGCCATACACTCAGAGCTTCTAGATGCAAGGGATAAGATCTGGTTCCTCCTTGTCTGTTGATGTACCAGACCACTGACACTGTCCATCTGAATAGCAACAGTCCTTGAAGGTTGAGAGTCTTAGAAGGCCTGCAATGCTAGCAGAACTGCTCTCATTTCTAGGACAATGATGTGTGTCACCCTCTTCTGGAGACCAGGTGCCTTGAACAGTCTTTCCCAAAAACTGCCCTCAACCCAAACTGGGATGTGTCTGTGGTCACTATGGCCTTGGGTTGGGTAAGTCTGACAGGGTAACCTTGCAAAATCTGTTTTGAGCAAATCCACCATCTGAGATACCTTTGCATGATCAAGTTACTTTGACCTGGAAGGACAAACGCTGGGTAGAGGATAGATCATGGAGTCAACAGGGTCCACTGAAACATTCTCATATACTATCTTGCCAATGGAACTAGAATTATGACATTGACCCTAAAGCATGTAGAATCAGTCAGGCTAATAGTGATGAATTCTGAATTATCTTTTGAACTTGAAATCAAACCGTTTGTACCCTTGGCAAGGGAAGAGAGGCTTGTCACCGATACTGTGTGGAACAAGGCTCCTATGAATTCTAGCATTTGAGATGGTTCTAGCCAAGATTTGTTGAGGTTGAAAGTAATGCCTAGGTGAGAGCACAACTGGGAGTTCACAATCTCTTGCTTTGATCAGTAGATGCCTGGTCAGAGTGGTTATCAGCCAATCGTCCAGGTAAGGAAACACTGAATCTGTGCAGTCTCAAGTGAGCTACCACTGCCATATATTTGGTGAACACCCTGGGGCCTGGTGGCTGTGGTGAGGCCAAACGGCAGTGCTCTGAGTTGGCAATGATTGGCTCCCGGCTAGAAGAGTAGATATCTCCTGGATCACCTAATAGTATGCATCTTGAAGATCTACTGAGTATATCCAGTCGTCTTTGTGCAGGAAAGGGAAAATGGACTTAACCGTGACCATCTGGAACTTTTTGTATACTGAACAGATCTGTTCAGATTGCTGAGATCTAATATTGGTCTGTAGTTCCCCATTTTCTTTGGCGCTAAAAAAAAATCTAGAGTAAGTTCTGAATTCTTTCTGGTCTAGAAGAACACTTGGATGACTTTTTTTAGTACATTTTCATTTCCAGGGTTGCTATTTTCCTCTGACTGGTGGAACATCAGGAGTTCTGTTTACTGATGAAATAGGGAGTAGGGAAAAGGGAGTTCTATAACCTCTGGAAATAATTCTCTGCACTCGAGTATCTTTTGTAATGTCTAGCCAGGCACTCCCGTGCAGGGATAGATGACGCCCAACTGCTGCCAGAGGAGGACAATCAGGTCTCCTTTCAGGAGCGCTGGTAGGGTCTGTCAGAAAAGGAATCTCTGGACCCCTGGTTCTGCAGGCCTCCTCTGCCACACGGGTGGCATCTTCTGTTAGACCCCCCCCCCCAGCCCCTGAATGAACTATCTCTATATGGATCACAGAAAAGACCCTGGGACTTTCTGAACCATGTTTTTCAACCACCTCGTTGATTCCTAGAAAAAGTTCTCGGAGGGGTCTAAAAACGTGCACCTACTGCAGACAGGGTCTTACTACCTTGCTCACACCTGGAGCGTGTGTCTTCAACTTTTGAGGCAAACAAGGAATTTCCATTAAAGAGTGCATGACGAAGGATGTCTTGAAGGGCTCCACAAAATTCACACAGGTGCATCCAGGCAGGTCTCCTAATGGAAAGCCTGAACCCACTGCCCTTGAGGTACCTTCAGCTGCATGTGAAATGAGCCTCATGGATGAATTTGAGATGGAGAGTAGGGTAGCCAACTGTGAAGCAACAGAAGTCTGAAGTCTGTGCCTCTGCAGTTATTGTTCCTCAAATGAATTTGAAGAATTCTTTAATCAAATCCATCTGAAGTCTGGTGAAGTGCACCAAATAATTCAGCAACCTAAGTGTGAAAGCATAAATACGCTTCCCAAATCTACCCAACACCCTAGACTCTGTTTGGGGGGGGGGGGGGGTAAACATATGAACTCTGTTCCGTGAGTTCTTTCTTTGTGGCTGCTGCTACAACCATGACATCTACTGGTACTCCTTTGCTCCAGAAGTCTCTTCCTGTCAGTGGTGCCAGGATCCTATCTGGTCTCATAGGGATTTGGCTCAACAGAATTGTGCTCCTTCCACACCCGCCAAGAGATCAAATCACTGAGCTCATCAGTTGGAGGAGTCACCCAGGAAGTAGATGGGCCAGACCCAAATGCCTTCAGGAATACAGATTCCTCTTGGGAAGGGTTATCAATAGACCAACCACCCCTTGCTTAAGGATCTCTAAAATGTCTCCAAAGGAGATGTCATCAGGTGGTGATCTTGGGGACCCTTCCTCTTCATCAAAATTGGTATATTCCATGACCGACTACTGAAGCCAGTCTAAGTGTCTCCTCTTCCACTTCCTCTTCCTAGGGACTTTTTCTGTGGGATGCTCTGGAGAAGTATCGGAAGATACATGTATACCCTTGCTGGGTAGCCTGGAGACTTTGGGCTGGCTGTGCCTGTGGAGTAGAGTGTTGAGGCTTCAAGGCACAAAAACATGCGCGATCCAGAAGGAAAATCCTGGGAGAAGGGTCAGCTGTCTTCTAGAAGACAGCATTCTGTCTACCACCTCAAAAGCAGTATACCCCGAGGAGAAGGACGCCAATGGAGCAGTGAAGAGACGCTTCCGGACCATCCGTTCTTTCTAACTTGAAGGCAATCCACCCAAGGCAGATGGAGCAGAGCTGTCTAATGCAAAGGATCCAAGGAGCAGAGACAGTTCTAACAGCTTCAGAGTCAATTTTAATAACTCAGACCCACCACCACCACTCTGGCTCCGAGAGTCATCCTGCTCCAACATGCTCGGAGCTGGTCCACTCAGTGATGCTATCAAAGCTGAAGACACAATCTTCAGATCCAGTACAGACCGTCCTGGAAAACACAGATCCAAAAGCTCTGAAGCCAAAGGACAATCGGAGAAGAAGCCAAGATGGGTGTAGTAATATTTGGTAAGGGTCTCAGGACCTGAAGGGGTTGGAAACAGGAGAAATACTATCTGAATCTGTGCCAAGAGAAACTTCATTATTCTATCCACATCTGCCTCTGTAAGACTTCTGGAGGAACAGGAAGATGTAGCCACTGAAGGGGACCTAGAGTGACAGTGTCTCTAAAAATGGGGAACATAGAGGACACGGAATCAAGAGAGGACGAATACTGGGTCGGGGGAGCTGTTTCAGCTCCAAAAGAACTTAACCTGATGAGGCAGACCTTATATCCAAAGCTGCCGGATCTGAGAATTTGGTCTTCGGATCCCACTGTTTCAAGATTTTTCAGGCTGGCCCCAAGGTCGGATCAGTAGAAGTGATGGAGGATCCAGAAGGTTCCGTTTGTTATTATTGGACTCTGCTGTCTGCCTTGGAGCATTGAGCTCCAGCTAGTGACTTCAAAAAAGATGATGTAAGAAGCCCTTTTAAAATCAATTTATTCTTCCGATCAGTCAACGCCCTGGGGTTAAAGACCTTGCAGACATCACGATACTTTTAAATGCTCAGGGCCTGAACAACATACGCAGGAGTCATGGGCATCAGGTACAGGGATCTTATACCCACACACTCTGCATTTCTTGAAACCCGAAGGTTTTTCAGCCATATTAAATAGCATTAAAAGTTTTAAAGAAAAAAAGATAGATTACTAGTAATGGTAATAAATATATGCTACTGTAAAGCTAAGAAAGAAAAATTCAGATAAATACCAACAACGGTAATAAAGTTACACTGAAGAAGCATACAATAAGGGAGGTTAAAGAAAATTAGACAAAATAAATAGTAATTTTAAAGACAGAAAAGGAAACACTTTTATAGGATGCATCTGATTTTAAACCACTACTGCTAGAGAGCTAACAGTGACCATGTCCATACCCGAAGGCAGCAAATGAGATCCAAAGTATGGAGGTGGACTACAGCATTAGTAAGGGAGGAGCTCGAAAGTTTGCAGTAGCCACGAGTTGTAATAAGTATCCCAGTTGGATCAGAGAATCTGATCCGAACCACATGTTGAGGAACGAATAAAAATTGACAACAGCAGATCCCATCTGTTACGAATACTCCAACAGTGATTTCAGTTAGGGCATCAGTCAATTTCTCTAAAATGAAAACAATCTCAGGGAAGGACAGGATCCTTAAAAGGAGGTCTAAAGGAAAGTCATAACCATCATGACACCAAACCTGAAATGGCAGCAAGGAACACTAACAAAAATAGCTTAATCCTGTATCAAGACACAGGGTGCAGGGTTTGATTCTGACATGGGGTAAAGTACAGTTTTGTACCTACCATAAATGTAGATGTCCGATAGGTATGCATCTGCAGTCCTAACATATGGGTTGTCCTGCCTCAGGCAGCCCTTCGGTCGGCCGGATTCCAAAGCCTGGGTCTGGCCTCGGGTGATGTCGCACTTCACCCGACGTCATAGCTGCTGTGGTATAAAGGCATCAGCCGACACCATTTTCCTCAGTGTTTCTTGCCCCAGATGCCAGGTGCCCTCTAGGAAGGCTAAATTTGGATAAATGCAAAAAATTCCAAACAGTAGAGAGCAAAAATTATATATATATATATATATACATATATACAAAACAAATACACCATAATAATTTCCCCCAGCTAGCTAAAAGAGGGGTAGGTACCCTAGGAATACCACAGAGGGGAAGGAGGGTGGGTAATCCTGACTGCAGATGCATACCCATCGGACATCTACATTTATGGTAGGTACAAAACTGTACTATGTCCTTCAAGGATGCATCTGCAGTCCTAACATATGGGTAGAATACCATAGCCAAACTGGGGGAGGAGGCACTAAGATAAAGATGGTGTAGTCAAGATCCCTTGCAACACAGCAGTTGCAAAACCTGCTCGGGATCTGGAGTATAAAGGAAGGTTATAATGCTTGGCAAATGTATGCACGGAGCTCCAAGTAGCAGCTTCTAAAATGTCTTTGGTAGCCACTCCTCGCAGGAAAGCTGTAGTGGTGGCTGTAGCTCTTGTGGAATGAGGTCTGACATTTTCAGGAGTTGTCTTTCCATGAAAAGAGTAGCAAAATCGAATGCAATTTCCTATCCATTTTGAGATTGTCTGTTTTGAAATTGCTTTTCCTTGCATTCCTGTTGCATATGCTACCAGAAGTTGGTCAGTTTTTCTGTTGGTCTTAGTTCTGTCCAAATAGTAGCGTAATTGTCTGTGCACATCCAAGGTATGTAGCAGTCTTTCCCCCCTGTTCTGTGGGTTGGGGAAGAATGTAGGTAAATGAATCGCTTGGTTCAATGATACTCTGGAGACCACTTTTGGCATAAGGGTAGGGTTGGTTCTCAGAGACACTCTATCCTGATGGAAGATGAGGAAGGGCTGTACTGCCATTAATGCCTGTAATTCAGATACCCTTCTTGCTGAAGTGATTGCTAGCAGGAAAGCAGATTTCCAAGACAAGAACTGTAAATCTGCTGTTGCTGCTGGTTCAAAAGGGGGAAGTGTTAACTTTTCCAGCACAAAGTTGAGATCCCATGTAGGTAAAGGTGGTTTCCTTGGAGACTTTACGTTTTTGATTCCTCTCAAGAACTGTCTGAGTAGAGGATGAGAGAAGACAGGAGGATCCATGTTGTATTCTGCTGAAATTGCTGATGCATGAATCTTAATGGAGGAGTAGGACAGGCCATTGTGGAACAGTTCTGCTAAGTATTCCAGGATGTGTGCTATGTTTGCCAATGAGACATTTTCTCCCTTTGCTGCACTCCAAATGAGGTAACTTTTCCATTTGGCTGAATAAGTTTTCCTTGTGGAGGGTCTGCGAGCCTCCAGGATAATGTCCTTAACCCTCTGAGATAAATCTGGGTTATTTTGTTTTATGCAATATTCCAAGCAGCTAGCTGCAGTGTTTTCAAGTTTGGATGTAGGATCTTGTAGTTGTTCTGTGTTAGAAGTAAGGGACATAGAGGTAGAGGCCATGCGTGTGTCCGAGACATGCTTCTCAGTAGCGGGTACCAATGTTGCCTCGGCCAGTCTGGAGCTATCAGGATTACCCTTGGCTGATCCTCTTTGATCTTCAGTAGGACTTTGTACATCAAAGGAAGAGGTGGGAATGCATATGCTGTCAGGTTTTTCCAGCTGAAGGAAAGGGAGTCCACCCTCCAAGCAAGTGGGTGGTATGCTCTTGTGCAGAATTTCTTCAATTGGTGGTTGTGTGGGGAGGCGAACAGGTCTATCTCTGGTAGTCCCAGTTATGGTTTTGAAGATATCTGGATGCAGCATCCATTTGTGAGCATCCGTGGTAGTTCTGCTTAAGGTGTCTGCTAGTGAATTTTCTTTTCCTGGTACAAATCTGGCCTAATGTTGAGTTTCAGGGCCACATTCCACAGGTCCATTGCCATCCGGCATAGAGGATATGAGTGTGTACCTCCCTGTTTGTTGATGTACCACATGACTGTGGTATTGTCTGTCCTTATTAGCAGGTGACCTTGTTGAAGGAATGGTCGGAATGCCTGGATTGCATGTTTCAATGCCAGCATCTCCTTTAGATTTATGTGTAGATTCAGCTGGTCTTGGGTCCATAGGCCTTGTATGCACTTGTCCACCATGTGTGCCCCCCAGCCTAGGTCTGAGGCGTCTGTGGTGATGGTCTGGATTGGATGAGGTTTGTGGAAAGGCAGTCCTCTGTTCAACTGACAGGCCTGAGCCCACCACTGGAATTCTTGCTTCAGGCATGGAATTATTGGAATCTGGGCTTCTAGACTGTGCTTGTGTTGAGACCATACATTCCTTAGGTACCATTGCAACTTTCTCATATGCAGCCTGGCATGCGGAATCAATATTATGCAGGATGCCATGTAACCCAGGGCTTGCAGGACTTTCCTTGCAGTAAGCTGAGTTTGTGTTGTTAATGTCATGAAATAGACTGGTAGTTGCTTTTGTTTTTCTTCTGTGAGAAAGGCCATCTGAGTTGATGTATCCAGTTCTGCACCCAAGAATGTTATCCTTTGGGATGGTACTAGTCTTGATTTTTGCATGTTGACTGTGTATCCCAAGGCTTGCAACAGTTGTATGACCTTTTCCAAATCTTTTGTTAATTTTGCCTTGTTGTCCGCTTGTATTAGGCAGTCGTCCAGGTATGGGTAAATTTGAATTCCCTGAAGCCCGCAATGAGCAATTACTGATGCCAGGCATTTTGTGAATACTCTGGGCGCAGTAGATAAGCCAAAGGGCAATGCTGAGAATTGATAATGCTCTGATCCTGCAAGAAATCTGAGGTGTCTTCTGCAATCTGGTTGTATAGGGACGTGCAGGTATGCCTCCTTGAGATCTAGAGTCACCAGCCAAGACTCCTTGCCCAGCATGGGAAGAAGTTGCTGGAGGGTCAGCATTTTGAATTTTGGAACAATGAGGTATGTGTTCAGAGCGGACAAGTCGAGAATAGGTCTCCATTGATTTTCTTTTCTTGGTACAAGGAAAAGCCTGGAGTAAAATCCTTGGCCTTGTTCCATAGGCGGTACCTTTTCTATAGCTCTCATCCTTAGTAAGTTGTTGATTTGTCTTAGAGCGTCTGTTTTTTGGTTTGGTGGTAGGTTTGGCATTCCTCTCTTTTTTGGTAGAGTGTGGAAGTGAAACCTGTAGCCTTTGTCTATTGTTTGTAAAGTCCATTTGTCTCCTGTAATGTAATGCCAGTTGTGGGAAAATAAGGCTAGTTTTCCACCCAAGTGTGCTTCCAGTTGTTCCCTGGTAGGCGGAATCAGAGCCAAGTCATTGTGTCTGTCCTGTGGAAGTGGTTGTAGTTGAATCTGTGGCAGTACTTCTCTAGTTGGTAGTTTGCCACTGATGTCCCCTGTAGGCACCCCTGGATTGACCTCTGCCTCTTGGGCGTCTATTTCTGCCTCTCTGTGCTCTGGAGGTGTCTGGAAAGGACCAATTCTTCGAAGGCCAATTTCTGCTAAACCTTGGAGGTTGGACCTGTAAGAAATCCTTGACTGTTTGGACAGATTTTGCTTTTTCCTCCACCTTCTTTAGAACCTCCTGTGCAGGGGAGCCAAACAAACTTTGTTTCTCCATAGGAGCATCTAGGAGTTTTGACTTAACATGGTCTGGTAAGGACTGTTCTTTTAACCAGGCATGCCTTCGAATCACTGTTCCAGTCATAGCTGATCTAAAGGAAGCCTCCAGTGCATCATAGCCACATTTTAAGAAATGGTTACTGACCTGCTGAGAGAGTTATGTATCAAATCCTGAAGGGACTTGCAGTCTATAGGTTCAGGAGATGACAGTTTTTTATTTAGCTGGGCTAACAAAAATTCCTGGTACTGAATCATGTGAAATTGACAGTTTAAGGCCCTGGCCGAAAGAGTAGCAGAAGTATAAACCTTTTTACCCCATCTCTCTAATGCTCTAGATTCCCTTTCAGAGGGGAGAGGATTTCTGGCAGAGGCAGCTGCCACAGCTTTAGGGCCCTGTGAAATGGTTTCAGAATCTGCAACAGGAGCCTTATACAAATGGTAGTGTGTGTCCGGGACCCTGTAATATCTGTCAGGCTTGGCAGGGGCCGGAGGAAGAGAATCAGGGGCAGTACAGGCATCATTATATGCATCATCAACAACTGTTAGTACTGGAGGAATGGCTAAAGGCCTATGCTGTGGTAAGTGTAAGAAAGTCCTTAGCCTTTTCCTTGAATCTGAAAAATCCTGGCCCTGCCATTGAAAGTGTTCCTTCATAGCATGTAAGGTTTCCCCAAAAGAAAATTCTTCAGGAGGAGAGGCAGAAGGAATGGAGTCTTCTGCATCAGAATCCTCATAAGGAGAATATGGGCCTTCCTGAGGGTCTGAGATATCAGTGTCATCCGAGGAATAGTCTGTAGAAACAGGTTCTGGGGGTTCAGTCCTAGGCCTCTTATCTGGAGGGGGTTGAGAGGCCCTGTCTGGGTGAGGTTGGGATCCTCTGATCAAAGACATGAGATCCTCAGCCAGGCTGAGCATTTGAGAACTAGAGGTAGGCCTGTGTGAGGGAGTTTTAGCAGGTAAGGCCTTAGAAGATTTAGCTGCTTTAGCCCTGGAAAAAGCCTTGATAGACATAGATGCAGGGGGTCTAGCAGCCCCACGTGCAGGGGTAGATATGTCTAAAGGAATAGTATCTGACAAATCCTGGGTGCTTGCTTCTGTAGGGGCAATTTCAGTAGCCGATTCAACCATGCTCTGTGAAGCCTCGGCTATCGGAGGCCTGCTTTCGGCCGAAGGAAGAACCGAGGACTCTGTTTCAGCCGAAACAGAGACACTCGCGGTTGGCCTAACCGTGGTTTCAGCCGAAACCGCGGACCGCGAATGTCGGTACTTTTCCTTGCGCTTTTTAGCTAATTGTGTAGTCGGAGTCTCCAACGGCATTTTGTATTCAAAAGCGGGACCAAAAAACTCCTCTGCAAACTCCGACCGACGTCTAAGTGTCCGTCGGTTGAAGGAAGCACAGGCTAAACAAGCTGATATGTCGTGGTCCGGTCCTAAACAAGGAAGGCAGTAAAAGTGGAAATCCTTATGAGGTATTTGTTTCCCACAAGTTAAACAATTATTTACTTTGTCTGACATCGGCCGAGGCAAGAAAGAGTCCCCAACGGGGTACTTAGCTTTTTAGAAGTCTTCAGTAGTAGAAATCTCTGGATCTGACCGACCGGCACTTGTGAACAGCTTCTGCTTCGGGCACCGCACGGCAAGAAAGACTGAGGAAAATGGCGTCGGCTGATGCCTTTATACCACAGCAGCTATGACGTCGGGTGAAGTGCGACATCAGCCGAGGCCAGACCCAGGCTTTGGAATACGGCCGACCGAAGGGCTGCCTGAGGCAGAACAACCCATATGTTAGGACTGCAGATGCATCCTTGAAGGACATCTGGCTAGACTTAAAATGGTAAACAAGACCAGTTAGCCCAGTAGTGATCTATGAACCTCTGAAGAGATCTGTCAAACACTCCCTGTACTGCAGCTGGAAAAGAATCTAAATCTCCAGAAGTAGCCCATATAAAAAAATGTGTTCACTTACTCTTGTGTTTTTCCCCGTGATAAGCTTTTGAGAGAGATAAGTATCTGGACTACCTGTCAGACTAAGAGTCCTTGGTCATTACTGGAACTGAAGAAGACGTATGGTTTACTTATTGTTTAGAAAACCAAGTGAGTGAGCTTGTTTAGACCCTTTACAGCCACAACCAGCATTTAATACAGAGCAGATAAAACCATGCCAAATGGTCAAGTGAATGCCGGCTGAACTCAGAGATAGCTGCTTTACTGAAAAATAGCCATTTTACTTCACACTGTATTAGTTTTACTAGCTATCAGCCTTTATGTCATAGAAAAAGTACAGTTTTGTAAGAACTTGCCATAACAGTACATGTCCTACTTATCACTGTTGCATTATTCCTTACTAATGGAAAATCCTGCCACGGGCAGCAGTACGTTCAGTCAGCATACCAAAGTCTGCTCCTTCCATGTGCCATACATCAGATGTGCATCCTATATCAGAAAGCGTGAGATATACAAGTGACAAACGAGCACAAAACTCCCAGAAATGTATTGCCCCTAAAGAACAGGGGCAGCAGATGTGAACCAAAAGCATATAGTACATATGGTTTACCTTTACAAAGCCGAATCACAGTGGTGTGATAGCTCATATGAGCGAATCTTAACCATGAAAATGAAAACAGCGACAGTTTTAAATGGTCGGAAATCAGCAAATCGAAAAAGCAATTTGCTTATTTTCAAACAATAATGTCGGTGGTGGTGCTGCGGTAGTGTTGTCGCCTCACAGTTAGATGGTGCACGTTCGATTCTCAGAGCGTCTTCTGTGTGTCGACATGCATGAATGGGGTTCCTTCGTTGAAGGTTGTGCGTTAGGCCCGGCAAGCCAGCATGTAAAAATCTACTGCCAATTATTAGCGGACTGGAGTTCCGCTGTGGCGACCCCTAACCGGGGAAAAGCCGAAAGACAGTTTTTAATGTTGAAAAAAAAATCTAATGAAGTGTAAAGCAGAGGGGCAAGCCCCTCTACACCCCCCCCCAATGTGGCAGGCTGTCCCCCACTTTAATATTCTAACTCAGAGATCACACTACAGTGGGGAAAGGGACCATTTTCCGATCCCCACTATAGTGCAATCCGCCACAAAATGTCGAACGTGCAATGAGCTAATGTCACTGTCATTCGCTTATTGCACATTCAAACCTTTTTCCGTTCTGTGTTTGCAAACTGCCTTTCGGACAACTGCTGTTCGCCCGTGTGCAATACACACACATGAAGGCAAACAGGCAATATACATTAAGAAAAAGGAAAAGTCCCCTCAGCCAGAGGAGAAAAAAAGATAAAAACTAATGGGGAAGTGGGGAGGGATGGACGGAATACTTCCACAGTGATAAGTAGGACATCTAACATTATAGCAATTTCTTACACAACTGCACTATGTACTTTGCCCTTCCTTAATCACTGCTGCATTATTCCTTACTATTGGGAGAGTGCTAAAGCTACTAGAGAGAATGGGAAGAGGAAGAAAAGAACCAAGGAGCCCTCCTAAAAAAAGAAACATGGAAGATAGCAAAACCTGCTCTGGCCCTTGAAAATATATCCAACTGATAGTGTTCAGTAAAGTTATACACAGAAGACCAAGCTGCAGCTTCCAGAATGGATTTACACCCTTAAAGAAAAGCTCCAGAACAGGACACAACTGACCTAGTAGAACGAGCTGTAACAGAAGGAAGCAGGTTCTCATAAAGAAAGCAACAAGAGGAAATGGCTTTATAAATCTAAAAAGAAATGGTTTGCTTGGAAACTACCAAACCCAATTTCTTATCCTGAAGAGAAGCAAAAAGCAGTTCAGATTTTGATCATTACTCTTCTCTAGATCCGCGGTGGTGCAGCAGTAGTGTTGTTGCCTCACAGCAAGAGGTTCTCCCATTCAATTCTCGGCTGGAGTGCGGGGAGTGCCTTCTGTGTGGAGTCTGCATGTCCTCCCCACAGCTGGGTGGGCGTTCGAAAGACGTGCTTAAATGGGAGTGCCTGTGTTGAAGGTTGAATGTCGAGCTGGCACCTCGGCGTTCGTCAAAATCTACTGCCAATCATTAGTGGACCGGAGTTCCGCTGTGGCGACTCCTAACCGGGAAAAGCCGAAAGACAACAACATTACTCTTCTCTAGGCAGAATCGGAGCGAAGTAAATCCAATGAATGGAGAATCTTCTCACTTATTTTAATGAGAAAGATGGACAGACTGATCAAAGGACAAATCATTGACAACCTTGCGCATATAAATGGTTAGTTTTAAGAGAACCCTGTCCCTGTGGAATAATAAAAAAATGAGGAATGGCCCTAACAACAAGACAGTTTTCCAAGAGCACAATTTCAAAGTGGAAGAGGCTGCTGGTTCAAGAGGTGAATGGGTCAGCTTTTCAAGAACATAGTTCAGGTCCCAAGGAGGGGAATGGGTTTTCTTGGAGAACTAATATGAAGTATGCCTTTCATAAACTGTTTGACCTCAAATCTAGAAAACAGTGGTGATCTAGTGGAAGACAACTGAGCTTTACAGAAGAGAACGCCAGACCAGAACTGACAAACTCACACAGATAGGAAAGAACAGAAGGAATCCCCAGAGAAACAGGTTCTTGTTCATTGTTGTGGCACCAAATAGTAAATCTCTTCCATTTAGCTACACAAGTTTTCTAGTAGTGGGTTTTCTTGCCTACTGTAAAACCTGAAGCACATTCTCAGAAAAGTGGTGCAAGAAAGGGATTAAAACTCTACCATCCAGAGTGCTAACGTCAAGGAGACAGGATGAGGGTTAAATGAGAGAGAGCTATTTTCATGTTTGAGGAGGGCCATCCTGTGAGGTACCTTGTGATGACTGCCCCTAGCCAGGTGAAAGAAAGGGGGAAACAAATGCTGTCTGGGACAAAAAGGAGTTACCAACAAGATTTAAGCCTGTCCAACATAATCCTGTGAAGAACCTTTGGCAACAGCGGAAGAGGAGGAAATGCATACAGGAATATCTCTCTCCAAGTGAGAGACATGGCATCCAGTATCAAAGCCACAAGACCTCCCACTCTGGAACAGAACATGCTGAATTGTATGTTCTGAGGGGAAGCAAAAATATCCAGCTGAGGAGTACCCATTTATGAATAATCTCCAGGAAAATCTCCCTGTGCAACATCCACTCTTGAGGATCCGTCCTGCATCTGCTCAAAGTGTCTGCCACTACATTCTTTAATGAGAGAATATATACTGCATGAAGGAAGAGCTGGTGTTGAATGTCAAAGTCCCATGCTGTCAGGGCTAGCATGCAAAGGCAGTAAGACTTTGCCCCCCCCCTTGCTTCTTTACGTGCCACATAATGGTATTATTGCCAATAAATATTCTGAGGGGTCCTGGAGACTAAAACTACTGCAGGGACCGAACAGCCAAATTTAATGCCTTTATTTCCTTGACACTAATGTGTTCTGTCACCTCTTTAGAAGATCAAACTTTCTGGACACTGAAGCTATTGGAACAAGCTCCCCAGACTAGGTCTGAAACATCTGTACACTGTGTGTGTGCGTGTGTGTGTGTGTGTGTGTGTGTGTGTGTGTGTGTGTGTGTGTGTGTGTGTGTGTGTAGGGGGGGGGGGCAGAAAAAAGAAGGCCTGGATTTAGGGATATCTGGTTGGTCCACCAAAGTAGCTCCTTCCTCAGGTAAGGCAAGAGAGAAATCTGAAAGTCCAGAGGATGACAATGTTGAAGCCAAATGGCTTTCAGAATTCTTCAGGCTAAGAAAATCTGATCCTGATGAGGCATCAGAAAGGACTTGTTTAGATTTTGAGTGAAGCTTATACTGTGAAGCAGGTGCCTTGTGAACTCCAAGCCCTAGAGTGGAATGTGCTGGGAAGGAGCTTAAAAGAGAAGGTCATCCAGACAAGGAAAAATCTAAATGCCATGAAGCCTGCAAAAGGCTATGACCGGGGCTAAACATTTGTTCAATACCTGAAAGGCTGCTGAAAAATCAAATGGTAAAGCAGAAAACTGATAAATGTGAGTAAGATAAACAGAACCATAAATATTTCCTGAAAAGAGGATGAATAGGAATATGCAGATAAGCATCCTTCAAATTTACAGAAATCAGAAAGGACTGAGGGAGAAGCATCGGAAATAGAGTCTGAAGAGGTAACATTTTGAAAGAGAGAACTCAGAAAAATGTTGAGAAAGTAAAGATCCAAGATAGGTTTCCAAGAACCCTCCTTCCTGGGAACTGGAAACAACCTGGAATAGAAACCCTTGCTCCTCTGGCAAGGAGGAATAGGTCAAAAAGTGCCCTGAGGCAAAACGCCATGAATCAGAGGTGTAAAAATGAGACAACTGACAAGGAGGAGCCTGAGGAATACTTGGAGAGCGAGGAAGGGACTTCCACACCATTCTGTATCCCTTCTGAATTATAGACAAAACCCACTTGCCCATTTTAATTCTCTGCTAAATGGAAAAGGACAAAAACAGTTCTGGAAACACAGAAAGGGGAGAGGAGCAATCTGTCCAAGAAGAGGAGGAAAGTAGTCACATGGAAGCAGGTTTATCAGGAAAGGAAATTTTTTTGTCTTTTTTTTTTTGTCCCCAGGAGTCATTGCTTGCTTTCTCAGGGAAAATCATTGGACTGTTTGCCCTCTTGAGGTTCCCTTTGATATCTATGCACAAAACTGGCCTCAGAAGAGTAGTTCTTCTGATACTTAGGAACATGGGAAAGGAGAAGCTGTTTAAGACCTTGCATAACCTTATCTTTGTCCTGTAACACCTTAACGAGGTCTGAAACCACAGAAACAAATTGAGTATCCAGAGGAGAATCAAATAGTTTAGTTTTGACATCCTCTGGAAGGGACTGAAGTCTAAGCCAGGAATGATGGACACTGACGTAGCCACCCTCAAAGTAGCACGAGTGGCATAATAGCTGCACTTATTCAAACATCCAGCTACCTGAGAAGCAGAACTGAGTAATTAAAGGGCAGGGTTATTTCTGTCTCAATCAGGCACACAATGTCCCCCAATTTGGAAAGAAAGGAAAGCACAAACCTAGTCATACGTGCCTGATAGTTTATAGTTCTAAAAGCTAAAGTAGCAAAGTATACACCCTCGCACTATACCTTTCCATGGCTCTGCTACCTTTATCCATAGGCAAAACTTTAGGAGAAGGCTCCAAAAATCACCATTCCACAAATCAACTCACCAAGGCAAAAAACTTTAGAAGCAAAAAAAGTTTTGTGGGCTTGTCAGCTGTATGAGAAATGGCAGAGGGATCTAATGAAGAAGTCTTACGTTTGAGCCCCAGGAACCTTCATTTTAAGAAGTGAAGACCCAGGAACCTGAGAAGCAGAACTAAAGGTGTCTAACAGGGCTTAAAGAACAAGAGGAACTGTAGAAGGTCTAGGGGAATCCATCTGAAGGAAATCATAATACCTCTTCTGAAGATCAGACATCTGAGAGCTTTCCCATTTAAAATGTTGCATCAGTTTAGGGATAGTATCCCCAAAGGAGAGTTCCTCAATTGGAGAATCAGGGAAAGAATCCCACTCATCAGATGTCACTACAAGAAGAGAATGAACCTGGGAGGAATAAGCTAGAGATTCCATCCCAGAGTCTAAATCTTCACTATCAGAAAAAGATGACTACCTAGTGCTTCTGAGAAGGGTGGAAGAAGGAACTAACAACTGATGAAGAGGCTTCAAAGCCATCAGGGTTTAAAAGATCTTGGGTAAAATCTTGCCATTCTTTTTGTGGGTCCTTTGCAACTGGGGAACTATGCCTATTTTTCTGCTTCTTTTAACACTGCCGTTCCACCCATACAAACCTTGGAGGTTCCAAACCCTGAAATAACCCTATTAATGAACTTGGGACTTCTTCCTAAACAAGAATATGCAGAATCCCCCCAGCCGGCCCTTCCAAAAATCCCTAGCAAATGTTCCCCCTGTTAATCACAACAGACATCGGCTTAGCCCTAGCAGATGTGCAAAAAGTCTGTCCAATACCAGCTTCCAACAGGGTCACAGAGGAGGCACATATCTGAACTGAATGGTCCACTGCCACCTCATCATACACAATGAGGACATCCGGCAGAGATGGGAGGGTGGGAAGATGACATAATGGGGGGTGGGAGGATGACACAATGGTTAAGGTGTTTACCTTAAAGACACAAGGTGCAGGGTTGATTCTCACATGGGGTAACTGGCTTGGCTTCAAATGGCCCAAAAAGGGCAGTTAGCCTAGTACTAATCTATGAACCTATGAGACTGGGCAGCAGAGTCTCTCGCTTCAGTTTATTCAACTTCTTTTTTAAAGAAGGATGGATATTTGGGTGGGAAGATTCAAAGAACATGGCTCCTTGAGCAAAATGCTTAAGGTGCTGATTTTCAAAGTAGACAAAGAGAAAATACTACTGTGCAGGGTGTTAGGAATGGAAATTCTGACAAAACAGAACACTCTTTAGGATTGGGTTCTATACCTATGCAAAAAAAGGCACAGATCGTGTCTGTCCTTATGGGGAATCTGCCTCTCACAATCACACTTCCCCTTTCTAGATGACACGTCCCTGAAAAGGAAGGGTCTCCAACAGGTGACTTATCTGTCCAAAGGCTTGGTGGACTGCACCTAGGCGTACAACCTAGAGTGAAAACAAAACTCTGCTTCTGGACTGGTGGCAATTAAGTTCTGAAAGGTTTTGTGCTTCTACAATCACTTATGTACCTCACGCTTTCAGACATAGGATATACATCTAATATATGGCACATGGAAGGGCCCAAGTTTTGTTATGCTGGCCTAAAGTGCAGCTACCCTAGGCAGAATCTCAATAGTAAGGAATTAATGACTGTGATTAAGCTAGGACATAAGAATTTTCTTTGAAACATGGCCAAGCAGAGTGAATGTAAGTTTGTCAGATATATGCAGTATAACCATTTTCATGCAGTCATAGCAGTGGCAGAAGGGGAATGAAATATAAGATAGGATATTTTGCTATCATCTGTAAATCCAAGTTAAAGAAATAGTTACTGGAAAAAAGTGTTTGAAATGCATTTTTTCTCCAGAGTTCACCAACTGCTATGCCAAACAATGAGTCAGACTGGCAAATAAAATTCCCCGTTCATGAAACCCCGTTAAGCCTTACAACTGATATGGGCCAAAGCTACTGTAACATCACATGCTATTAGTAGAAGCATCTCAACGTGTCTGGAATCACATGAGGCAGATACAGAAACACACAACCCTGCAGGCAAACCAAAGTGCAATGGTAGACTCCTAGCCCTGACTGCATAGAAGGTGCGCAAGATCAAGTTCTGAGTTTATGCATTAGATGGTCAGTACACATGTAATCTGCTCAGCAGAGCAGAGGCATGCGAGCTGGGGAGGATTGCCTGAATAAGCAAAATTAGTGTAGATGTGTTTACTGTATCAGTTAAATCAATCAAATTCAGCCAAGACAAAATGAAAGCCAAATGCTGTCCCATACACCTTGACCACACTCAGAATAGTGCTACTTCTTATACTGTCCAAAGCAGAAGTGTAAATGAAACAAATGCATACTGTGTGACAAAGTGTAACTGAACAGTATGCTTCCATGGTCCCAGTCATTACAAAGAATGTCCATGTATGAATACATACGTATTAATTTGTAAGGTTAAATAATAAAGTCAAGTGAGAAAGAGAAGAATGCTAAATGGTGCTGAACAGAAATATTCATAGACTGAGAAAGAGCTCCTTGCAAGTCTGTGAGAAGTTCCCCATATACCTTCTGAGACGAAAGAGTTTTGAAATGCAGACTCAACACAAACTGTTAGCGCCACTGAGTTCTACAATCTGGGCAAGGTGCCAGCTAGATACCAAAGATTACTTATGAGAAAGATGTTTTAATGTCAGAGCAATCCATGTGCCTGGAAAGCAGTTAAATCTTGGCTGACGTCTTCCAGTGTGACCACACACACTCAGGCACTGAAGAACATTGCTGCCTATGTGCACAGCATTATGACAATTCAGCCAGTAACTACAAAAGATTTAGAAATTTTGAAACTAGCTACTAAAAATGACAGCGAGTTAAACGGTCATCAAATTTGGCAGGGATGGATGGCCTAACTGCTGGACACAAACCCAACAACTGACCTACAAATATTACACAGAAATTACAGTTGTGTACCTACCATAAATGTAGATATTCGAGTGTATTCACTGTTGCAGTCATTACACTTGGGTTATCCTGCTGGCAGGCTACCCGCAGTCGGCCTGAATTCCAAAGTCTTGGTCCGGCGTCGGTTGCTGTCGCCTCTTCCCTGACGTCAGTGCGCCAGGGGTATAAAAGATGCAGCCGACGCCATTTTCTTCGGTTTTTCTTGCCCCAGATGTCAGGTGCCCCCCAAAAGGGTAGGCTAAAAAAACATTGCTTATAAAAGCATGCACTAAAATAAACAATACCTTCATCTACAAGCAAATACACCACATAGGTTGTACAGAATAGAGAAGTACAGATAAGTCCCAGCAAAGAAAGGGGGATGGTGGGTGGGTAACCTGGACTGCAACAGTGAATACACTCGCACATCTACATTTATGGTAGGTACACAACTGTACTATGTTCATCGTGTTTCACTGTTGCAGTCATTACACTTGGGTTGAATCCCAAAGCTGAGGTTGGGCGGCTGGGTCTAAATAGGATTAGGAGTGGCTATAAGGCCCTGCAGAACTGCAGTGGCAAAGCCTGCTCTGGATTTAGAGTAAAGAGATAAGTGGTAGTGCTTAGTAAAAGTGTGCACTGAAGTCCAAGTTGCAGCCTCCAAAATATCCTTGGTTGGTACTCCTCTGAGGAAGGCTGCTGAGGTGGCTGCTGCCCTGGTAGAATGAAGTCTAATGCCCTTAGGCACTGATTTGCCATGTTGTGAATAGCAGAAATGAATGTGGTGTCCTATCCATTTTGAAAAAGTCTGCTTTGAGATAGCCTTTCCTTGTGATCCTGCAGCATATGCCACTAAAAGTTGTTCAGTCTTTCTGAAAGCCTTAGTTTTGTCTTGTCCAAGTAGAAGCGTAGCTGTCTGTGTATATCCAAAGAATGCAGAAGTCTCTCCCCTTTATTCTGTGGGTTTGGGTAAAAAGTAGGCAAATGAATGGTTTGGTTAAGAGCCACACTGGACACTACCTTAGGCATAAATGTTGGGTTTGTCCTTAGAGAAACCCTGTCCAGATGGAAGATGATAAAAGGTTCCACATCCATTAATGCCTGTAACTCTGAGACTCTTCTTGCTGAAGTTATTGCTAGGAGCAGAGCTGTTTTCCATGATAAGAATTTAATCTCAGTTGTATTGGCTGGCTCAAAAGGAGGCAGTGTGAGGTTTTCCAAGACAAAATTGAGGTCCCATGCAGGTATTGGTGATCTCCTTGGAGGTCTTATGTTTTTGGCCCCCCCTGAGGTACTGCCTAAGCAATGGATGTGAAAAAATAGGTGGGTTCATATTGTAATGAGCTGAAATGGCAGAGGCATGGATCTTAATTGATGAGAAGGATGGGCCTTTGTCTAGCATCTCAGTTAGATATTGTAAAATCTGAGGAATATTTGTTACAAGCATTTCAATTCCTTGTGCCTGGTTCCAAGCACAGAATCTCTTCCATTTTTCTGCATAAGATTTTCTGGTGCTGGGCCTCCTGGCCTCCAAAATAACATCCATAACCGCTTTAGAGAGAGGTGTATTCTGAATGGTTACACTATTTGCCATGCAGCTGGATTTAGGGTTCTGAGTTGGCTGTGCAGGATCTAATTGTTTTGTTGGGTCAGTAAATGAGGCATTTGAGGCAATGTCCATGCTGGGCCTTGAGACAAGCTCCTTAGGATTGGGTACCAGTGTTGGCGTGGCCAATCCGGGGCAATCAGTATCATTTGTGGCTTCTCTTGTCTGACCTTTAGGAGTTCCTTGGGGAGGAGAGGCAGTGGAGGAAAGGCATATACTGTAAGGTTGTTCCAGCTGAATGACAAAGCATCCACTTTCCATGCTTGTTTGTGATAAGTCCTTGTACAGAATCTCTGAAGTTGGCAGTTGTGAGGGGAGGCAAAAAGATCTATGTCTGGGCATCCCCATTTCCTTGTTATCATGTTGAAGATTTGTGGATCTAGTTTCCACTCATGAGGATCCATGAGGTTTCTGCTTAGTTCGTCTGACAGAGCATTTGTTTTTCCTGGCAGGAACTGTGCTTGCAGGTGTACTTGGTAAGTCAATGCTGTGTTCCACAAAATCATGGCTTGTCTGCAGAGGGGGTAGGAATGTGTGCCGCCCTGCTTGTTTATGTACCACATGACTGTGGTGTTGTCCATCTTTATCAGCAGCTGCCCTGGATGAAGTAGGTCCTTGAAGGCTGTCAGGACATTTTGTAGAGCTAGCCTCTCTTTTTGATTGATGTGAAGATGCCTTTGGTTTGCGGGCCATGTGCCCTGAATGCATTTTCCTGCCATGTGGGCCCCCCAGGCATAATCGATGCATCTGTTGTTAGTGTTTGCCTGGCTGTGGGTAAAGTGAATGGCTGTCCCTTGTTGTGGTGACAGACCTGTGCCCACCATCGAAACTCCTGTTGCAGGCAGGGAATGAGTGAAATTAATGATTCCAGGCTGTGGGAATGTGAAGTCCAAATACTTTTTAGATACCACTGTAGTTTCCTCTTATGCAGTCTTGCATATGGAATTAGCAGAATGCAGGATGCCATGTAGCCCAGAGCCTGCAGAATTTTTCTTGCAGATAACTGGGTCTTTGTTGCCATGCTTTTGAAGTAAGAAGTCAGTTGCCTTTGTCTGGCATGAAATAAGCCATCTGTTTACTGTGCACCCTAGGTGAATTAGTAGTCTTTTTACAAATGCCATATGCTTTAGTAGAATGTCTCTGGTCTCTGCTTGAATAAGGCAGTCGTCCAAGTAGGGATACATTTGAATTCCTCATTGTCTGCAAAATGCAATTACTGGTGCCAGGCATTTTGTAAAGACCCTGGGAGCAGTAGATAAGCCAAAGGGCAGTGCAGAGAATTGGTAGTGCATTGAGCCAGCTATGAATCTGAGGTGTCTTCTGCAAGATTGTCTGATTGGGACATGCAGGTATGCCTCTGAGGTCCAAAGTTACAAGCCAAGCCTTCTTGCCCAGCATGGGCAGAAGCTGCTGCAGAGTCAACATTTTGAATTTTGGAACATCCAGAAAAGTATTTAGAATAGACAGGTCCAGAATTGGTCTCCATGCTTTGTCCTTTCTTGGTACTAAGAAAAGTCTTGAGTAAAATCCTTGTCCCTGCTCTTGTTGTGGCACTGGCTGAATAGCCCTCATGTCCATGAGAGATGAAACTTGTTTTTGTGCCTCTGCCCATTGATTGTGTGGCAGGTCTGGCATACCTTTTGCCTTTGGAAGGGTGTGAAACTGGAACCTGCAGCCATGAGAGACTATATTTAAGACCCATTTGTCCTGGGTGATCATGTGCCAAATTTGTGAAAAAAGTGCTAGTTTTCCTCCTGATGGTGCTGCCAAAAGATAAATGCTTGGCATTGGCAGAGGGACGTCATTGGGACTGTTTCCTAAACGGCTGTGATTTGTCTTCTCCGCTTTTGGAGGTAGAAGCGCCCCATTGTTTGGGCCTGTATGAGCCCTGGGGCTGTTTTCTGCCTCTAGGGCATCTGTATCTGCCTCTTTGTGGCCTGTCTGACACGGGAAAGGTCCAATTCTTAGAAGGCCAGTTCCTGCTAAATCTGGGTGGCTGTACCTGTAAGAACTCCATTTTCTTCAACACCTCTTCTGCCTTAACACCAAACAAAGTATCATGCTGTAATGAAGCATCCAATAATTTTACTTTAACATGATCAGGCAGAGTCTGTTCCTTTAACCAAGCATGCCTTCTAATGACAGAACCTGTTACAGCAGCCCTGCAAGAGGCCTCCAGTGAATCATAACCACATTGCAAAGTATACTTTCCCACTTGTTCAGCTGCATGCAATAAATCCTGCATTTCCTTGTTCTCAGAACATTCAAAATTTGTCAACATTTTCTGTTTAAGCAGAGACATTAAGTATTGCTGATATTTAAGCATATGAAACTGACAATTTAAAGCCCTTACAGCCAAGGTAGCAGAAGTGTAAACTCTTTCCCCCCATGTCCAGTGCCCTTGAAGCTCTATCTGAGGGGACAGGGTTTTTTGCAGTCGCGGCCTTGACCCCTTTGGGACCCTGAGAAATATTTTCTGGGTCAACAGCAGGGTTTTTATATAGACATTTATGAGAATCTGGAACCCTGTAGTATCTTGTCTGGCTTAACAGGTGCAGGAGGTAAAGAGTCGGGAGACAGGCTGGACTCTGAAAATACATCTACAATGTCTAGAACATGTGGAATAGCAAGAGGTCTGTGCTGAGGTAGTAAAAGAAAGTCTCTGAGCCTTTTCTTAGAATCTGAGTAATCTTGGCTCTCTCAGTGGAAATGCTCCCTCATGGTATGCAGGGTTTCCCCAAAAGAGTAATCCTCAGGAGAAGAAGCTGAATGAATAGATTCTTCAGCATCAGAATCCTCATAGGGAGGAATAGAAAATCCCTGTTCTGAAGAGGAGTCAGAGGAAATGGAAACCTGATCAGAGGAATCCTATTCAGTGTCTTGCCTAGGCCTCTTATCAGGAGGGGGATGGGAACCCCTGATCAAAGAAATTAGGTCTTCGGCCATTTTGAGCATCTGTTTCTTAGGCATGGAAGTCTGTCCTAGAGAATGCTGTACTTGTTTCCTTGTCTTTAAAACTGTTTTAGACTTTGTCTTGGATGCTGAAGTTGGCTTGATATAAAGCTGTGTAGGTCTGAAAACACCCTCAGAAGCCGATGCCTGCTCAGCGGCTCTGGACCCGTCTGAGGGATTAGTTTCCATAGGCCCAATACCTTCAGTATCCAGAGGCCTACTTGTCTCCACGTGGGAGTCGGAGGCTGCCTGTGGCTCTGAGGTAGCGGGTGTCAGGGGCTGCGAAAGCACCTCACTGAGAACCGGTGAAATGGCAACTGGCTTAGAAGAGGCTTCATCGTCAGTTTTGGACCTCAGATGCCTGTTTTTTTCTTTTTCCTTGCGCTTTTTATGAACTCCAGTCGTTGGCTGTTCCAACGGCATTATACAGTTAAACCTTTGGCCAAAGTAATGAAAAGCAAAATCGTACAGACTCTTAATAGTGTGTTGGTTAAATCTAGCACAAAACCGACAACTAGCAACGTCGTGGTCAGGGCCTAGGCAAGGAATGCATTAAGAATGAAAATCCTTATGAGGTATTTGCTTCCCACAAGAAATACAATTGTTAACTTTTTCTGACATCTCTCTGGAGCAAGAAAAAAGTTTCCCCAACAGGGTACTTAGCTTTATTGAAGACTTCAGATCTGAAATTCAATTTCGAAAATCTCAGGAGTCGGCCAACCGGCACTTGCGAACTGCTTTTGCTTTGGGCACCGTGCGGCAAGAAAGACTTAAGAAAATGGTGTCGGCTGCATCTTTTATACCCCTGGCGCACTGACGTCAGGGAAGAGGCGACAGCAACCGACGTCGGACCAGGACTTTGGAATTCAGGCCGACTGCGGGTAGCCTGCCAGCAGGATAACCCAAGTGTAATAACTGCAACAGTGAAACACGATGAATATCGCCACTATTTTAACATAATGGCTAACTGTACCTTCTTCACAACATGGTGAATTGTTAAACGAAGGACAGCAAGGTGTCACAAATAACAGCCAAGATGTTAGCATGGTGGCCCTTCATCAACACAGGCATTGCAAAACTTCTGTCAAACTGCAAATTCTGCTTTACATTATAACTAAACCATCCCAATGTTACTTCACCAGAAGGTCTCTGGTGGAAGTTAGCTGCGAACTTGTGCAAATTTGAGAGAGAAAGCTACTTAGCCATTGCAGACTACTACTTTTGAGACAGAGAAATGCTGTATGTACCAACTACAAATAGCAAAAAATCACTACAAGATTCAAGACTGTTTACTTAATATGGTACAACCATCAAATTGGTTAAATACAATGGTACACAATCTGTCTCAATTGAATTTCAACAATTCTTTGAGTAGTTTGGTTTCATATACACTACATGAAATCCTCACCCTCTAGAGTCCAATGGAGCTGCTGAGAGAGCGGTCCAAACTGCTAGAAACATCCAGAGACAACCAGATTCTCACAGAACTCCCATCTTAATATGCTGCTCCAGACAGTATCACAGCAGTATGCTCTTCACAACTAATGCTTGGAAGACATAACAGCTAACATGCCAATGCTAGACTCCAAACAAACAAGGCTATTATGCAAGAGTTAATCACACAGAACGACAGAAAATCAACCACTTCTCCTTTAACCAGACCGATCAGTGTGCCTTAAAGGTGGGAGACAATCATGCAGTACAATGATAAAAAATAAATAAGAATAACCAAGATCGTAATGGTGCAAACTGAAGACGGCACAACAGCTACACATGACCACAAATGCATACAGGCTGTTCCTAAAGAGGAGTCTTAAGTCAAATGTGAAGTTCCTAGAGCCACTCCAGAGTGCTTAAGCCAAGGATGACGAGGTCCTTAGCCAGTCAGAGCATTCACATTTTTTAAAAGTTCTACTTGAACCTGCTATCTCAGGCAAGGGTAATGTCCCAAATCAAAAATCTTCTGACAGTCTGTGTGCTGTTGATCCAAGTGGGACTGTACTAGATTCTGCTCAGACTGTTCCACTGAGGAACAGTGGACAAAACTGTTTAGTCTAACAATAGTTAAAGGACAACAACAGGATTCTATTATTAAATGCTCAACTTCTCTGTCCTTTTTCTCCTCATTTATAGTCCCTGCTATGAATAAATAATACAGCATTTAAAATATTTTAAATCAACTGTTTCTTTCTACTAGAACAGTAACTTAACTGTACTGTGGTGGTTTCACTTTCAAAGAATTTTTATCCCGCCCTGAAAAAGCCTGCTGCAGTCTCCAATCCATGCTCTGAAATAGATTTCCCACACATGTCAAACAGTGCACCTCACTGGCCCTTTTCAAGAGGAATCTTGATGAGTGGATGGGAAATAGAAAGTTCACCCTGGGGATCACTCCAGCGACTCTACTCGATAGAGGCACTGGGAACCAATGTCCAGCAGCACTATGCCAGGGCACTTCTATGGGCTAGGCTTGTAAAGGCTCCAGGGCCATTAGCCTAGTACACACTTATGAACCTATGCCATCAAGGCCAATGAACACAGGTAGTTTTCTGGCCAAGTCCCTCCCCAAATTGACATCACCACGTCCTTCCTAAAACCCCACCCATGCTGTGATGTCACAGCTCCCTGGTCCTTCCACTACCCATAAAGACAGTAAAGGCTAGAACAAGGCAACATCACGAGTCATGTCTCCTGCTGTGAGCTGTCAATCACACCAGCTAACAGCTCAAATTACCTTTAGCACTAACAGCTAGGGAAGTTAGGTGTGAAGGGGGATTGGAGTTGAGTCGAAGTAGTACAATTCAGGCTTCACAAAAGACTGCAATTTAGCCAATCTAAAATGAAGCAGCAGTCTATTCTGTGGCAATTGCACTGTTTGTGTTTTATGTAGTTATTGAACGGAATGAAATGTTACTTAAAACTGACTGAAAGACAGCAGTGCATGCATGTAAAAATCAATGTAGTAAGAGGAGTTTTAGGAAGAAAGAGGCCTGCATGATAGGATTTTTTTAAAAACAGACAAGCACTGCATTGTGGGATACCCTGGGGTCAACTAAACAATCAGGATCGCTTCAAGATGCCAGACCTCATGAGGTCAGACTCAGAAATTACATATAAAAATATTTAAAAACCTGTAAATAGTCCCAGAGTGCTGTTAAAATGTAGGAAACGCCAAAACATGATGAAATACACATTTTCTTTTGAGTTTGTCGGTGTAGTTCTCCTTTAAATACAGTGGGCAAATATGTGACTGATTTAATTTTTTTCCTCATACAAGAATGTCACTGTATTGCTGCTAAATACCAACATCTACCCAAAAATGCTGCTATTTTATAAATAACTGTCCATAATTTATAAAAAGCTGTACAGCCCACCAGCATTCCAGTATACTACATATGTGCATCAGTAGTGCACCGTAATTGTATATTATAGCAATAACCCACGCCTGGGTGTGGGTAATGCTGGATTTACCCACGGTTGGTGTGGTTTGGTCACGAGGGCGAAGTGACCAAACTACACCAACCGTGGGTAAATCCAGCATTACCCACACCCAGAAGTGGGTTATTGCTATTATACAATGACATTATTTAAGAAAAAAAATAATTACTTGTCTTAAATAATGGCATTGTATAATGCCTCCTTGCTGCCCTTCCGCAGCTGTCTGGTATTCTGTGGCAGTTCTGATGTACTGCGCATGCGTATGCCTACGCAGTACATCAGAGCTGTGGGCAAAAGCAACGGAGAAAGCAAGATCTCAGTTGCTTTTTACAAACTGTTTTGCTATGTTAAATGGGTTTAACAAAGCAAGACAACTTTAAAAAAAGCAACGGAGAATCTCCGTTGCTTTTTTTTTTTTTTTAGAGCTGTCTCCTTATGTTAAACTCGTTTAACATAGCGAGACAGTGTTGCTGTAAGAGTTATAGTAATGGAAAAAGTCTGGGCGACCGGACCTTTTTCCATTACTATAACTCGGATTTACAACGTGCATGCTGACCAATCAGCATGCACGTTTTTGAATATTAATGGAGGGTCGTTGTATAATATGATTTAGAGTTCTCTTGCCTTGGGGAGCTATGATAACACAAAATGTATGCAGCTCTGTACATGCAAACCCTGTGGATATGTCACATAGTGCTATGACTATAAGATGTCATGTATCCCACAATGTTTAGAGTCTAGTTTGCCAGTTGGTATTGAGCTTGTGATGCGAGATGAATCCTTTAACAACTTTCTTGCTGTGCTGCCTTTTTGTACATTAGAAAAGTTGTTTGTTCAAATGGTGGTGTTTCCTATTATTTATATGAAGTTGGTAACATCAAGTGTGCATCATAACGTATACAAAAAAGTGAAACTGGCATATACATTCCCTACAAAAGACAGCACAAGAGTTTGACACAAGGATACAGGTTCAAAACATTACATCACACTTTTTAAATACAGGCAATTGCAGTACAAGGTTCAGTTAGAGAAAAATTCATCTTTCTACCCCTTAGGTTTCAGTTAATTATCACTTATGCACTTGCATACATATGTATTGCAGAAATGTACACTTAATCTGGCTTGAAAGCCATGCATTGCTGTGGTTTATAATGTATGGGGTAACTGATTTTAGCATGTAGGCTCCCTTACTTATGACTGAACCAAAATGGGATCTAGCAACTGTGAGTGCATCTTCATTACTGCCTCTAAATGAATAACCAGGTGTTTAAAATTATGGTTTACACAGCAGTGGCGGGCAATGATGCAAGTACACTATTCTGAATACCACTGTAACAGGATGTAAGGTAGCTGTGTCTAATATTGGAAGTCAGTAAGTGTTTTGTCAGGTGCAGCAATGGAGATTGCTTTCTGCCAAAGAGGTACCTGTGCAACATTTACTTGCAGAAGTTTGCAGTATTTTTGTATTAGTAGCACAGAGAAAGGATACTGCCTTGGTACAGGAAAAACAGAGAACATATCTTTTGCTAGACTATCAAGAAGGCTCCCATCAACCTTTTATCACACTCTAGAGGAGACACTGAGTAGTATATAAAAGACCTTGCTAATAACGGCAGTCTTTTGGCTTCTCCTGTTAGGGGTTGTCACAGTGGATGAGTGGTTGGCAGTGGAGTTTTTACGGTGTTGAGTTGACAGTCTGGCACCACACACACACCCCCTACTGCAGGTCTTTAAAATTCATTTGGGAGGACATGCAGACTCTGCACAGAAGGCACTCCAGCCAAGAATCGAACCACAGAACTTCTTGATGCGAGGCAACAATGCTAATCTCTGCACCACAGTGGCATCCTAAAGTTCTGCACATTTCAGAAACAATGTCACAGTACATTCAGTCAAAAGTTTCACAGGGGGCTCATCTGTTAACTTGGGCACATCAACAGATGAATTGAGCTCAACTTAACTTTTCTGCAGCCCTGGGCTTTTCAGAATGAGGAGCTGAACAGGATTCCCTAACCTTATCAGTCTTATCTTTTTTAAATCCTAAAAGTCAACTTAGGGGTCTGAGGAAGTGCTTGGGATCAAAACTCCATTAGTAGCAGGTACTAAGGAACTTTAATTTATTTTATTTTCTCTTGTAGTAGAAGGTACAAACGCTTTACAAATGTCATAAGGTGCAGAAAAAAAAAACACTTCACCTTAGCAAAAACACAAAGTTAGTATTTATCTTGCAAACGCGGATACAAAATCTCATTCCATTTTTTGAATCTCTTGCTCTCTGGAAAACCTCTTTAAACAGCAGAAAACTGCACATAGCAGTAACAGTAATTTGCAAAATCCTACAAATAAAAACAAAGCAATAAAAAGTAAGACAGTAAAGTTACAGCAAGAAAACACTGACTGTGTAGAAAAGGGCCAATTAAACCTTGAAAATGTCAAGAAAAAGGGCAAAAGATCAAATGGTCTGACCTGAAACTTGACCATAACCACAGAAAAACAATAATGAGCAAAAGAAAACTCACTTGAATTTGTACACAACCCCACTTTCCTCTCTAATAGTCTTAGTTTAATTAAAACCATTGGAACTACTCAGATAATATTTATTAATATGTGAAGTCAATTCCTTCTAACATAAATGATTCAAACTAACAAACTCAATCTATTCATCTTACTCCTCTAAATCCACTATACTCAAATCTTCTGATTCTACAAATTCTGCTCCCTACATCAGTTTATTCATTTCCTACCACTAACAATATTATATTAACATGCTATGTAACATTTTACTTGTCTCTGCACTGCAATGTACACATCTGTCCTGTATGTTTAGAAAGAATTACCTTATGATTCCTCCCCCACGCACGCTGATACATGACAGATATATTGCTTCATCTTATTAAATCATGTAAACCTTTACTTTTGCACTGTAAAGATACTTGTTTATATAATTTTTTTTATTTTATCTGATATTCATATGTTGCTTTACAACAGGAGGAACATGCAGGCAATATCACTGTCTGTGAAAACTTGTGATACATTTCAACACTCTCTGAATGTTCTTGCCAATATAACTCAGGTCATGCCTGAAAGGGGGTCCCTGGGACAGTGCACTTGCCTGGTAAACAAATGTTAAGTACATAAATAAACTAAAGTTAGCAACCACCGACTTTTTTAATATACAATTTTCTGAAAAGTAGTCTGGGGCCATTTCTCTGACTTATCTGCATCGATGCAAAAAGGAAGACATTTTGCATAGCACTGTGGGTCAAAGGGCAGGAGGCAGCAACTTGGAAAATCCTCATGGCATTAGTCTTACTGCTGCTGCTGATGGACTTCCTCTTACCAGATCAGCTGGCTGTTCTGTCTTCCTAAACTCATTAACCCACTTCATGTAAAACCTAAAGTGGACATCCAGGATGTAAAGAGGTCTCTCGCTCTCTGTCTCTCTCCTATAGTGTACACTCGAAGGAGGAAAATGAATGACTGGTTCAGGAATGAAATGGAAGCTACTTGTGGCCAGAAACCTGGCTCATGCTGAAGGGATACAAGATCCATTTGAAAAAGCTGATATGGTTCTATACACAGAAGACTTGCAGCGCTGAGATCCCATGAACACAGGTGATAGCCACAGCTTTGACAAGAGACAAACTTCAATGTTACTACATCAGTGCAGACAAACTGGTTCAAATCCCATGGAAGGGAGGTGTTCTTCAAAGACGGGCAAATATGCTGCTTCGCCAGTCAGTGGTGGGCCAAAGCATTGCCCTCTATAAAGATTATAAGCAGAAACAGTGAAGGTAGGTAAATCCTGACTAAAGACCTACATTGCATTGCATTTACCTAGAACACATTTTTCCAGCAAAAATGATTAGGTAGACATACATTTGAGGTGCCCAAGAGGGGCTTAAGCATCTTGTAATAGTTATAGTAGAATACATGCAAAATCATTCGATAGCTTTGTATTTAGGCATAACTGAGAATTGCTTGAGTGCAATATTTTGCAGAGACTCATTTAGTCACAATACAGAACTTTATTAGCAAGGCTGTCATAGTTATTATATGGGTTCTATTGTTGTGTCAATAAGAGACTCTAAAGACTTTGAATAGTTTGTTGAATGGTTTAAAGCTCTGAGATTTTATAAATAGTAGAGATATTAATTATCTAATGTTGTATTAGAAGGACACAATAAAAAATATGATGGTCAGCAATGAAATAGTCAGATGTAAGACTTCAAGGCAAACCTATAGGTAAAAAAAAGATGATTTTTAATTTTTTTTGCAAGTAGTAAAACAAAGTTGATTTGTGTCCCTTTTCAAGCACAAAATAAATCTGTGTATGGGAAACATAAAACTTACCCTGGACTGCCCCCTCCCCCTGTACTACTAATGGACAGAAGCAGCTCCTAAATGCTTTTCCCCATACATGGGTCCCCTCAAATTATCAATGGTATGACCCCAGTTATTCTCATTAGGGGTAATATATAATTACTGACCATGGAATGGGTAAGGCCAATCTATAACCAAATGGCATAGGTTATTTTGAGCACAAAAAGGTAAATTGGCTAGGCTTAAAATGGCCCGTAACTGCAGCCAGCCTAGTACTTACCTACGAACCTGTGCACCTACTGAATAACTGAAGGCCACATCATACAGATTCACAAAACATGTCAGGCTTACCAAATCTGGTTGAACAGTGTACCACTCCAAGGCTTCCCAGCAGCCTTCAAATATTTTAAATACTCCATCTGGGACATCTGGCAGACGCACAGGATTTAAATCAGGGGCCAGTATTCTTTCTTCCCATCCATGCCCCTGGAATGCCAGATAACAGCTTGAGGCCAACATCTTCTCAACTACCATGAAGCAACAAGAATTGTTTTGTTCTTTCTTCCCTGAATTTTGTGACAAGGAATAGAACAGTAGGAATGGAAAGAAGGCATGTAGTACTCTCACGCACCATGGAATGCAGAGCAATTCCACTACCTGCTCCCCCAGCACCATGCAGAAGGAAGAACAAACTTCATAGCAAAGAGCTCAATATCCAGAGAGCCTCATTTCTGAAAAATATGATCCACACAGCTTTGGAATCCACAAGTCCCAAAAAATACTATAGTGTATCCAAGACTGTTAGCGCATTCACTTTTCCTTGGATGAGAAATGTACAGAGACAGTTGCGCATTCACTTTTCCTTGGATGAGAAATGTACAGAGACAGTAGCGCATCTGTCTACACCCCACTGCTAGACTTTTACTACCTCTACGCATAAAGAGTACTTCTACAGAGTCCCAAGGCTTGTTGAGATACTATAACCCATAACAAATAATCAAGGCCCGGAAAGCTAAAACAAGTGGTCTTAGCTTGAAAAGGCTTGAAATGGATCTCCCTGTTCAACAAAAGAACACAAGCACTGAACCACAGCATACCTGAGATGAGCTCCTCATTATACCAGTGAAGCATCTGTTAAAAGGAATTGTGACAGGTTTGGCTACTAACAAGGAAGGCCCATCTAAAATAGTGTCTGAAACGATCTACCATTACAAGTACAGTAATACTTCTTTTGTTGCTCCTCAAATCCCAAATCCTTAAAAATGCACCTGTTTGACCCTAGCTCCCACTGTTCACTCGATTTAATAAGCCATGCAAACCTCAGTAGTCAAAAACAGGAAATGACATGTGCGTGTTCACCATACTGACATATTGTGAGAGGTAGGTCTAATAGCTACTTGGCTCTCTCCTCCTTTCTCTTTGTGCAGCACAGGTGACATGTCTCTTCAGGACTCCTGCAGAAGCATTGAGGAGTGAAAAATCAATCACCAGCAGCAGAAAAGGGAGGCGTATTCCAGGTCAGCAACACAGAAAGTGGAGGAATAAGGGAGGCTACATTACAATGGATTGACCTACCATTACAGCAAATACAAAACTTTCATGTCTAATAAGAGGTCCACCCTCCATAACAGCACAGCAGAGTCCCTAGCAAAGTTTCCTGGCAGATATCCATGTGAAAAGATCCACAGATTATAATGGCTCCAGATGAAGACATGGAACACTTAGCTTTTAGTGGTTTGCAAAAGTATTGAGGAAAGACCAATGAGGTACTTCACATACCATTTAAGAAAACATGCACAAAAAAGGCTGTAGAAGCTGCTACTGTTGCAATGGAGCAGGCCTTAGGCACCAACTGAAGATCCACCATTTTTGACTAATTGCATCCTGCTTTGCCATGTCAACTACCACAATACAGTATGTTTAAATAGCTTCTGATCTATCTGACAAAGGCTTCTGATCTATCTGACAAAGGAGATAAAAATGGTCATCCTTGCAAACAGTTTAGTTTTTATATTGAAAACTAAAAACATCAGTAAAGATCCATGCAAGGGAAGAAGTACTCCCCCATGGTTTGTATACCCTGAAAAGAACCCAGGTATACTGATGTTCTGGTTTAGCTTGGTCTCTGTGGTCGTTTTAGGTATGAAAGAGGGGTAGATCAAACTGAAATGCTCTCTCTATGAAATATTAGGTATAGCAAATTGAAAGAAAGCTTGGAAATTCTTGTAATAGATGCTTTCCAGGACAGGAATTTCTGATCCACCAAAGAGATTAAGCTCAAACAGAACAGTATGCCTCACTCCAATATGAAATATATCCCAGTCTGAGACTGGACTGGGGGTAGGTGCTAAGACAGATACATCTTTAAAAAGGTTTTGCTAATCTTGAGGGATACTATGGAAGGTAGGGTCTTGCCCTGACAGAAATCTAGAAATGGACACATGATGGACTTTGTCCAGAGTCAAAGATTTTGGAAAGGTACACCAAACATGATGGGATAGGAACACAAAAAGTACCCACACCATTATTTAAACTCTAATGCAAGAGTCTATCTAGTTGTTTTTGTAGGTCTTGTACGAAGAAAGCTTCTACGAAGGGAAGAGCATCTGCAACCACCCTAATAGAAAGTGAAGGATTAATGGCAATTGATGGGACTAAAGGCAAACCACGAGTTTGAGTGAGTGGACAGTGGATGTCCAGTAAGGCTTGCTAAAGGGACAGTTAGAAGATTTTTAATGGGGTGTAGATGTAAGGCTTCTCCAGATGCTAAGGGTAAAATAAGTCACAAGGAAGATTAAGTGTTCTAAGGTCACCCAGATAAAGTGACTTTGGAAACATCATCTCCCAATTTAGCTTTAGAAAATGAGTGGAAAAGTCTGTCATTTTTTCTGATATCCTTGGTACAATGCAAATAAAACTGTAATGACTGATTTTGAACATCCAGCAAATTCAAGGTACATCCACAGTCCAGTGTGGTGACGCAAATGATCCCGGGAAACCAGTGGGGGCCCCTGGGAAAGTTATCTTTTCTTGTAAAGGGCAGGGCATCCTGGAATGGGTTCACCCCGAGAGCGGGGCCCGCACCCTGGAAAGCATCACAGTTCCAGAAGCATCAGCTGAGGTCTCGCAGGACCTTGATAATCCGGGGGAGAGACTGTTAAGACTCTCTCTCTCCGGACCATACCCATATCCACAGCAGGTCTCCTAGGTGAACAGCCTCTGGCATGTTAGAACAATATAGGTAAGGGAAGTCGGCAAGCCAGATCCGTAACTTTAGGATAAGGATAGACTCCAAGGGCTGGGTTGGTCAGGCTCAGGCATGAAGTGGGGCTGAGCGTGTGCCGCGACTGGACAAGTCATCGCCCCCTCACTGTGCTCCACCCTCCCAGGGGGGGCCAGGGGGACAGCAGTGGCAATTCTGGATGCAAGGTAGGGCCTTCCTGTGGATCGCTCCAGCTGTGGCGGGAGCTGGTCTCAACCGGCTTCCCATATCGTTCCGACAACAAGCAGCTGACTTAGAACTGGTAAAGACCGGTGGAATCAGACTGTTTATTTAAAACAAAGCATCAAGAAGGCCCAAGATGGGTGTTGATGCAATGGGATTTCTGCCCAGTGCTCTGAATGTCAAAGTGAAGAAATTTAATGAAGCGCGGGTAAATGGTTGGAATAACTATGACTCTCTTAAGGTAGCCAAATGCCTCATCATCTAATTAGTGACACGCATGAAAGGATGAACAAGATTCCTACTGTCCCTACTTACTATCTATAGAAATCACAGCCAAGGGAATGGGCTTGGCAGAATCAGCAGGGAAAGAAGACCCTGTTGAGCTTGACTCTAGTCTGGCCCTTTGTTCAAGAAACTCAAAAAGACTGGTAATTTAATAGCCTGATTGAAGGCAGAAGCAACTTTGGTGAGAAAACTACGACTGGCTTGAAGAGAAACCTTATCCTTGTGAAGCACCAAATACAGAGGTTTACATGACAGGGTCTGAAGTAAATGCCACTAGGAAAAAGCATTTTCCAAGAAAGGAACTTAATTCCACAGTAGTTGCAAGTTTAAAAGGTTAAAGGGGGGGGGGGGTGTCAACGCATGAAGTTAAGACAGTAATATCCCAAGGTGGTACAGGGTCCCTTAACAGAGGTCATTGGAGAAAAGTACCTCATTAAAAGGCCTTAGAAAGTTTCAATAAGGCAATAAGAGAGTGTGGTCTTCACCCACATGAAAGCTGGAAATAGTTGCCTGTTGAACTTTGATGGTGGAGTAGATAACTCCTTTGTGAAACATATCTGACAAAAAATCCAAAATTGATGGTAATGGTGCAGAAAAGGGATCCAGACCCCTGGTGAATACCTATATGGAAAATATCTTTCATTTGCTTCTATAAACTTTTCTAGAAGGCGTTTGAGACAATGATGTGGATAATAGAGAAGGAACACTTTAATTTCTGGCCATCTTTGGAAGTGGAAAAACCAAGTGGTTAACTTCAAGGCTTTGTTATCCGGGTGAGACTTGCCAGATGGGTGAGAAATCAAATCTGGAAGAGGGCCTAGCCCTCAATGAGGAAACATCACATGAGGCCATAGAAAAGGGAACCATACCTTTCCTGGCCAAAAGTGGGCGATGATGATCACCTTTATCTTTACATCAGATCGCTTTCTGAAGGAACTTGGTTATGAGGGGAGTGGGTGGATAAGCATGAATGTGACCTGGGGCTAAATGAGGACTATAGTATCCTTGGTAACTCTCCCTCCTGGGAAACCAGGGCAAAGTAGCTGCTGCATTCAGTGTTGGATAGGGTGGTGAATAGATTGCATCAAGGCTGTGTTTTTCCAACTTCACTTCAGGTGTTTACATTTTGTCACAATTAAATTTGATTAAGACCATCAGCTGATTAGTGCACATACAAGAAGTGATTCAGTGTTTTTTTTTGTTTTTTTTTTTTTGTATTCTGAAGAAGTCTTACTGATGAAAAGCTAGTCTGTATTCACTTAAAGCTTAAATAACATTTCATTCTTGGTTTGTGCCTCCTGAGCAATCCATTTCACCTGAGAATATTTTTTGTTTATTGCATCAAGGCTGACCCCAGTGGCTGAAAATCTCATCGGCCACCAACTGATTGAGATACCACTCATTAATCAAAAGAATGGACCTGTTCAGCTTGTCTAATACACTAGATTTCTCCAGAATATGCACTGCAACTGGAATACGCCACCCACTGCCACACCCTCATGGCTTTCCAATCCAGGATATAAACAGGTCTCCCTTTTTTGTTTTATTGACATACCAGAATAACAACACTGTCTGTCTGAATCACAACCACACACCTGGGGAGTGAGCCCAGGAAAGCCTGCAATGCTAGCACGACTGCTGCCTTCTTCAGAACACAAATGTAGAAAAAAATAAACAGGCTTAATGACTGAAGTTCACATGCCAGTGGCAAGCCTCCTCTTGAAATACCCCCACCAATGAACATGTCTTCAGATTCTTGTGAGTCTTGACTGGAAAGTTCTTTAATTGGTGTCAAAAGGACCACTGTAATACCCTCATGTGAAACCTGGATCTAGCCATGGATTTTTGGTGATACAGAATCAAGGAGGCGTGTTGATGTAGAGTGGTTAATCTGGATTACAGAAGTTTGGGTAGTGGCGAGGTGGTGTCTAGATGGCATCTTATGATTTCTGTCATCTGAACTGGTGTCAATTTGGACTTTTCCAGATTGACTGTGATCCCTAGGTGAAGTCATAAATGGAGCAAGGAGTCTCGGGCTTGGATTAGCAGATACCTCATGGTAGCAGTAATAGATGTGGGAACAACCATATAGAATATTATATTTATAAAGTGCCAGAAAATATTCTGATAACTAAGCCAAAACAAAGGAGATTTTGCCAAGAGGGATGACTTCAAGTAGGAGTACAGAAAATAGGCAAGAAGAGGCTGAAATTTACTGGAGAAACTTGTCAAAGGAACCAAGATATTGGGAGCAAATAACTCAAGCTGGAAAGAAACGGAGTGGGAAGAGGCCAAGAAGACAACTGAATTGCAGACTAAAGACTGCCTACCCTACCAGGGCTTGATCTCAGACAACAGGCAAAGAGAAAGGGTAGCAGAATTTTAAATGAAAGACCCGCTCTGGTAGAGTTTTTAATTTAATCTAGAACAGATACAGCTGTTAAAAAGTGATAAGGCATATAAAATACTGCATGTTAACTATAAGAATAAATCGGAGGATGTTAGAAACGATTGCTTTCCCAGTCTTTTTTCCCCAATTTACAAGAAAACAATGGGAAGAAATATGCATGGCTCCCAAGTATGCAACCAAGTCCAAAAGTTTAGAATCGTTGCTTGGAATTATTTGATAGATATTTTTATATCCCAAGCAGAATTACAAAGAATTTTTCCTCCGGTAGATGGCAAATGTTGGAGGTGTGGAGAGGAAAGAGATAACTGGGAACATATGTTTTGGGAACGTAATGACTTTAAAGATTTAAAAAATTCCCCACAGAGTGCTCCATCAGAAATACTAGGTAAACAATTGGCTGCAAGTAAGGAAATGATTCTTTTGAGCTGGGATACAGGCTCTGAATTGCCTAGACACAGTAAAGCCTTGCCGAGTTTAATTCTGTTGGCTTCCAAAACGGCAAATGCGAGAACATGGAAACCAAAGTCTACACCAACTGCATTTGAGGTACTGAATATTATACATAGAGACAAAAGAACTGGAGGAGGGATCTTTAGAAAAGGGAATGAGCAAATTACTTAGAAATAAATGGAAATTGTGGGAACAATCTCTGCACAATAATGTTCAGGTGAAGGAAGAGGGGTTTAAGGGAAGGCAGGAATTCAAAATTTTTTTATAAAGTTGGACTGATAATAGTAGCAAAGAAAATATAAGCAACGAACACTGTATTTCAATGGAAAATGTTAAACTGGTTTATTTCCTTTTCTGTTAATATATATGTGTGCCTAAGTCTTAACTGATAATTTAATAAAAGTGTTTAAAAACTACAAAGACAGTACTGGCCTGGGGTCCTTAAGTCTTCCTGAGCACCAAAAAGAATCTGAAATAATATTCTACATTGTTCTCTTATGGTGGGGTGGGCTCCTGGATGTCTTATTTAGGATGTTAGAGACATAGTTCCTTACTACCATTCTTTTGATAGGATGTAATGTTAAGCAAGGGTAATGGAGGAAGCTGGGGCCAGAAAGAGAACTATATACCTTGTGGATACGGTTATCATTACCCGACTTAACTGCTTTAATGTTTGGCCAAGGTGACATATTACAAGAACAGCTGAAACTCTACTGCCTCCAGTATGAGGAAGACAGGCAAGTTCTCAGGAATGCTGCCATTCACTGTAAGTGGGCTGCAGCCTCCTGAGAAGTGCTAACAGCATCTGCCTCTACCTGCAACCTTATTAAAAAAAATGACCAGGTTATATAACACTTTATCCCACATACCCCCATGTTAACACTCTTGCTGTATGGCATACTGAAGCAATAAGCAGCACTGACATTGCTGCATCTTACAGCAGGTACAATGTGGAGGGTGGAATGACACATACAGCCACTGGGGTCTGTCCTATTTTTCAAGTGCTCATGAACTTCTTTTCCAAATATACGAGGTCCAGAAACGGATAAATCTAAAAAGGTTACCTTGGTGCCCTTGAAGTTAGTCAGACCAAGCCATGCACAGCAACAAATCACTATAATGGATCCAACAGATCTGGCAGCTCCCTCTGTGGGATTTTGAAAGATATGCACCAACAGACTTGCTTAAACTGGAGGTAGTTGAGGCCAGGAACAAGTGGTTGCTCCTCAAAGGGCATCTGACAACTTATATAACTTATAACAACTTATAGAGTATATTACATTTCATCAGCAAGGCTTTTCTCAAAATACATTATATACTCGCATCAATGCTATGGATGGATAAATGTACTTTCTAAATCTGCCCACTTCTTGGGTTTCCTTACCAGACAGATGGGCAGCAGGGCTTTGGGGTGTGGGCCTTTTCTCAGGGCTGCTACCAAAACTCTGTCAAACTTTAGGAACTCTTCCCAAATTGCCTATTCCATAAGTTGACAGAAAAAGCAGTCAGCATTCTTTGGTAAGGGCCCACTTTATCAGTGTTTTCCCATGCAATTCTTGTAACATTTTATAAGATCTACATCAGGGGAAAACCGCTCATTTAGACTGCCAACTTGACCAACAGCCTTCTGCAGCCTTTGTTTTGGTAATCATATAGTATCAGTAGGGCTATACTCATTCCCCATGTCAATATGAGGTCACTGAGGGAGAAAAGCTGCAGAATCAATACCAAACTCCTCTGCTGGAAATTCTATAGAAGACTCCAGATGTCTGATCCTTCTGAGGGCTATAAGGAGCCTTTTCAGTGAAGGGAATGCAGAAGTCTTTGCTTGTTAGGAGGTAGGCTTTTAAAGGCCCGTGTTCACTCTCCCTTGAGCCCTAAAGGTGGTTCCCCAAAATGACTACCCTGAAAATGGCATGCCAAAATTCCAGGAAGCTAAAGGTATAATGGTGTACAACAGTCAGTAAAAATGATCAACAGATGCATTTTTTAAACATTTTACAAAAATGCCCAAAATCATGCCAAAATGTAACATTTTCTGTCAACTAAGTGTAGTGCTAAATTTGGGCAATTCAGATCCAAACCATGAGTTACAAAAATAACTACAGGAAGACAACTACAAAAGGAAGTGCAGAATAGCAGACAACAGTTTGAAAGAAGGGTCCCTAAAATAAAGACCCAGATAATTTCACAGAAAAATTCCACATAAATAAAAATGTATTACCCTGAACAATAATCAGCGTGTTACAATGGGTAATGAAACTATTTTACATTAAAATACACTACAGAATGCACAGTTATATAAACTACTAATTAAATGCAAAATAAGTTAAACTGCAAAACACAAATACAGATACCCATTTGATACGTGCAATAAGGCATGTAGGATTGTACATGATATAGATGTTATTCATACCTCTCAACTGTACTGAATTCCTCGGTTTTTACCGATTTTGACGGCAAAATATTGGGGTGCCATGAATTCCCGACTGGCCCCCTTAATTTCCCAGACTTTTTTTTTTTAAAACAGTTTAGCACTTTCAATTTTTTTACACAGTTCCACTTTAAATGTATGGCTGATGTTATCACCAGCCTACAGGGGTGTGCGTGATTACATCAGCTACTGCCTGTTGGACTGGAGGGAATAGAAGAATATGAACAGCAATGGCGGGGTGGATGGATCATGTGCGTATAACTTTTGCAGAGTCCGCCCACATCATGTCCCAGCCTCCAGGTAAGAACATTCATTGTTCTTCAGACATTTCAGCTTATCTCTTTGGGCATTACCGTTTTACCTGCTATTGTTGGGCCGTTATGTGTACAAGGTTTACTTGCTGCCGGGCCATTTCTCTCTGTGGGTAGTTTCAGTTTTGCTGCCTGCTGCTGATTTCACTTTAATCTGAGTATGTATTTGAGGCTGCATGTACTTGCTAGCTTCAATTTATTTTATCTGAGCCCTGACCTGAGCCATTTTAGTTTATTTTAAATGAGGTGTGCTGCTCGTTTCTTTTGCTGCTGCAGTTTGTTTTAATACTCGTATTGGCTGGGCAAGTGTAGCTGCTGCTAGGTTCAATTTACTTTTTTTATCTGAGCCATTTCAAATTTACTTTAAATGAGGTGCGCTTTTCAATGTCTTTAGCTACTGGTTGTGTGCTGCTCGTTTCAATGTATTTTATGTGAGCCGTTGAGGTGTGCTTCTCGCTCGTTTCAATTTATTTTTTTATCTTAGCGTCTACTGCTGGTTTCAATTTATTTCACCTGAGCCATTTCAGTTTATTTTAAATGAGGTGTGCTGCTCATTTCTTTTGCTGCTGCAGTTTCTTTTAAATGCTCGTATCGGCTGGGCAAGTGTAGCTACTGCTCGTTTCAATTTGTTATTTTATTGGAGCCCTGAGACTTTTTAATTTATTTTAAATGAGGCGTGCTTTTCCATGTCTTACTTTAGCTACTGGTTTTGTGCTGCTCGTTTCAATGTATTTTTATTTAGCTGCCGGTATATCTGAGCTGTGCTGCTCGTTGTTTCAATGTAGTTTAATTCGTATCTGGCTGGGCAATTATTTTGTGTGTGTGTGTGTGTGTGTGTGTGTGTGTGTGTGTGTGTGTGTGTGTGTGTGTGATTACCTAGTGTGAGCTCTACAAACTTCAGACTCCACTATTATTTGTTGCTCTCTCTATCTGCCAGAAGCCAACTTATTTTACATAGTGTCTCCATGAACCATAACATAAAGAAACAAATGGAATAAGACACAACAAGAATCACTCCATTGCCATGAAGTCTTGACCTATTTTGTTCTGCTGGGAGAAAGTGTCTAACTACAATACACTACTGTGCTGAAACTAGATTGTAATGGGTTTTCATGTTAAGCCTGTTTCTTTAAGCTTAAATCCCTACAGCACATAGCATGCATATATACATTCAGCCTCATTTCTAAGACCCTTGTACTTCCCCTGTACATATATTGACCCCTAGCATGCAATTTTGCCACATGATACAGACTGGCAATATGATTCCTCAGTGTCTAATGAAACAATATTACATTACCCTCTGGTGGGAAAAATCGGAACCTAGTGGTAAACTTTGAAGCTGGCAATACAGAAAAAGATGAAGGAAATTTTGTTTTTCAGCCAGCACTAATGACTGCAATTGAAACTTTGCAGAATTTTTCCCTGTAGCCAGTTCATTTCCTTGGCTAAAATGTGCCTCTGAACAGAAAAGCTCATTTATTTTAATTTGTGTACAAATTCACCTCTGAATTACCAGCTAGTTATTTCTCTGCATTTTCCTCTTACACATGGGTAAGATGAACTTTTGTAAAGTGATGTGAAACAGAGAAGTTAAGATATGTTAAAATATATCCAATAAAGTCTGTTAATGTGCTCATATTACCATTTCACAGCCATTTACGACTGCAGTAGATGACATTTTTCACATTTTTAGCTCTGGCTTGTTTCTGCATTGCAAAAGATGGTTTTAAAATAACTGTTTAACATTTCATAAGAAAATATGGTATCCCACAATTCCACTGGAGTGGGTGGGGTTACATAATTATGTACGCAAATTATATGTTAATTAGCGTACAGATTTGTACCCATTTTTCATGGGCCTTGTCCAGATTTTTGATGTTTCCAGGTTGAGAGGTATGATGTTATTGCATGTCCATGTGCTAAGACATGATACTGAAACATCCCGAGGTGTGAGATAATACCTGTATCATGCACACAACCCTCATTGTCTTACTGCACAATTCAACTGCAAGTGGCAAGTGCAAGCAGCATTTCTGAAAATACAGGCCAAATATATATACAAACATTTACTATAACAGTTGCAGAAAATGAAGGATGCAGATATAGAGAATGACAACAGGAACAGAGAAAGCAATAGCAAGAGGAGAAAGAATGAAGTAAAATATCTAGAATACTGGAATGGCAAAAAGCACTGAGACATTACATAGAACAAATCTGAAATATGTACAAAGAACCATACCATCCACATACAATTGCTAGTGTTGAATGTTTGCTGCCACCCAAGAAGCTTCAAAAAATGAAGCATGCAAGTATTTACAAAGCCCACAGAAATGGGACGCTGAAGCTTTCACACACTGATCCTATACTGCCATTACATTAAAAAGGGACAAAATAGTGTGCCAAATTGGTCTGCTAACCCTACATATTAATATTTTATTTATCCTTTGTTGACCATCCATCTTAGCTCCATTAGGATAGTAGCCTCTCTTCAAGGGTGACCGGAGATGGTATTTATATTACTGGGGGAAATTTGGCAAGGACGCCAAGGGCAGTTAAAAGTAATATAAAATATAGGTATTGGAGGAGAGAAAATGTGAAGAATGCAATGAGAAATCTGTGACGACAGTGCCCTTGCCCAGAAATCAAGGAGCCTAAATCCTCACCACTAACACCAGGGAGGATGTCTCATAGAAGAGGAAAGGATAACTAATACACACAGTAAAGTACAATTTTCCTTAAGTGCACACAGAGATCACAGTCAGTCTGGGGCTGGTTGCTCCCTTGCTCACCAAGTCCCCAATAAGACTCACCACTGGCACAGCTATAGGTTCCAGGTCTCGGCCTAACTGGGCAAGCTAAAACCTCCAGTACCCTCTCTGTCCAACCAGTGCTTCGTGCCCCTGCCAAGTAGCTGGCACAACACACACACTCTGAGATAAGTATTTATACAACTTCACAGACACTCCTGGGAAAGGCCGACACAGATTCTCCAACTGTGCCCCTTTACCCAGACTATACGGTAGTAATTACTGCCACCACCCAGTTAATATCAGATACTAAAAGGCCCTTAAAAGGTTGTCCAATTATTACTGTGCAATATTAATATCCAATGGTAGTATGACTAACAGTCAAGGCTTACTTTAGAGGGGCCTATTACAATAACCTCTATAAATATGCAATGTACTCTAGAGCTGATCTCTACACAAAGCCACGGGTAGAAGGTTTTAAAAAGATTTAATAATAAATAATTAAAACACAAGACAAAACTACTACACAACCGAGATATCTAAGAATTCAGAGATCACACAGAAACTTAAAATAATACAGTAGGACAGGTCTGATTTAGAAGAAAAATACCTAATTAATCTTTACTAGCTTTAACTATTCCTACAAGAAATCACAGTGCTAAAACTTACATGTGAGCATAAGGCACAGTGCTGGTAAGTTAGATGTCCAAAGTCAAAATGCTTTTTAGTCTCTTGAGAGAAATAGTATTTAAACATTACTAACAAACATGTTTGATGGGTCCCTCCCCAAATTACATCATTTTTGACACTTATGTTTTCTCAGACAAACAAACCGCATTATTTAGCAATCTAACACCTGCACAGAAACTTATAACAACAGAAGACATTTCACATATACATTCTAGCAGAAACCAGAGTAATAAAACACATTCCACATCTAAATTCTGGTCATAAACTTTAGCCTTAAAACAATGGCATGAAACCTTCATCCAGCCGCACTGGAACCGACTTGCAAAACATTAAAGAGATTCATAAGATCTTTTCAATTTCAAAAGGCACATTTGAAATGCTTGGCTTGTTTTTCCTTACAGCAGATGACAATGTTGCAGCAATCTTGAAGTTCACATTTTACAGTGTTTTCTTTCATTTAAAAGCACAAGCCTGTATTTTACATTTATTTATACAGTTGATAGAATTATGTATCACAAGGCTGGCAGCCTTCGCCCATCTCTCCCCAATCATCACCCCCCCCCCCCGGGGAACTCGAGCAAGTTTTTCAAATGCCCCTTGAAAAACATCGCTTGAGAGCATCAGGTCTATCTAGGTGTACCTCACCCCATTCCCTGTCTTGAGACCCCATCTGCATTGGCATTGCTACTCCCACTGCGGTGTTGCACTGACATGACATATATGCTTGCAACCCCAGACTCCATCTTAGCAACTTGGCATTTTGCTGACTGGCTCTGTTTAACCATGTTGGTGGCTGCGATCTGTCATCACAGTGAATTTTCTTCCATATAGATAAGGCTGAAGTTTTTCTAGTGCCCACACTATGGCTGGACATTCCTTTTCTACTGCTGCATAGCATTCCTCCCTGGGTTGGAGCCTACGACTGAGATAAACTACTAGGTTCATAGGTTCATAGGTTCATAGGTTCATACTAGGCTATCTGCCCGAGGGCATTTACAAGCCTAGCCATCGGCTTTGGCTGGCCCCACCCCTTTAGTATGGGGAACTTATTTTCTTTTTTCTGTGCCTCTGTCGACACTGAGGTAATCTGAGGGTGGGGGGGTATCTTCCATCTCATCCCATCCATTGGTCATTGCTCTTCTCCCTCTGAAGAAATCTGGCTGAGTACAGCCCCCACCCCATAGTTTGAAGCATCCACCTGCACAACAAATTCTTTGCTATAGTCTGGACTGGCTAACACAGGGGATCCTCCCAAAGCTACTTTAAGCTTCTGAAATGCCTGCTCACATGCTGGGGTCCACACTACCTTATCTGGCCTGTTCTTCCTTGTCAGGTCTGTAAGGAGAGCAGCTATGGTACTATAATTGGGAACAAACTTTCTGTAGTACCCTGTTGTCCCCAAGAATGCCCTCACCTGCTTTTTGGTAAAGGGTGCAGGCCATGCCTGAATAGCTTCCACTTTGGCACGTTCTGGCCTTATCTTACCACTCCCCACTCTATGTCCTAGGTAGGAGACCTCTGCCATAACCTCCTGACATTTGCTCGGCTTAATGGTCTACCCTGCCCTCTATAGTCTGCCCAGCACCTCCCTGACATGCTGAAGGTGTTCTTGCCAGGAATGGCTGTTAATAGCAATATCATCCATGTAAGCAAGGGCAAACATTCCTGCTAAGATATGATCTACCAGCCTCTGGAAATTCGCTGGGGCATTCTTCATCCCAAAGGGCATCTTTGTGAACTCACAAGCCAAAAGGAGTCACAAAGGCTGACTTTTCTCTAGCACTGGGAGTCAAGGGCATCTGCCAGTAACCTTTGGTAAAAATCAATGGTTGTAAGATACTTAGCCCCACCCAGCTGCTCTAGGGCCTCACCCGTCCTAGGCATGGGGTAAGCATCCAACTCTGTGTGACTATTTAATTTCCTGTAATCGACACAGAACATGTTGCTGCCATCCATCTTTGGCACCAACACCACTGGTGAGGCCTAGGGACTGTTGGACTCTTGAATCATCCCTAGTTCCAACATCTCTGTACCTCTTCCTTCAGAGTCTGTTTGCCTCTCTCAGGCACCCTATAAGGGGGCCGCCTGACAGGCCTTTGAGGTCCTGTATCCACCTGTTGCTGCACCAGGTGGGTTCACCCTGGTTTCCCAGTGAACATGCCCCCAAACTCCTGCAACACTGCTCGCATGTCTCGAACCTGGGTAAGAGATAGCTGCTGGGACACTGCTACCCCTTCCACCGAGGTGTCAGCCCGAGCCTCACTGAGGAGATCAGTCACAAGATCTCTCAGACTCCCTCCTGCAATCCACTGCAAATGCTCAGCACAAGGGCCTCCCTATCATGGTAAGGTTTCATCATGTTAACATGGTACAATTTGTGCCCCTGCCATCTGCCTAGCACTTCCACCATGTAGTTAACATCACTTACCTTTCTTACTACCTTGGAGGGTCCCTCCCAAGCTGCTTGCAGCTTGTTGTGTCTGACAGGAATGCGAACCATCACCTGCTGCCCCTACAGCATACTCTCTAGCTCGAGCATTCCTGTCATACCACACCTTCTTCTGTTGTTGGGCTTCTGCCAGGTTCTCCTAGGCAAGGCCCATGAGTTCCCTGAGCCTTGTCCTGAGGTTCAGGACATACGCCACAACAGACTCCTTGTAAGACTCACACTCACCTTCCCACTCATCTCGAATTAAATCTAGAGGTCCCCTCACCCTATGCCCATACAGCAACTCAAAGGGTGAAAAACCTGTGGATTCCTGGGAACCTCTCTGTAAGCAAACAGATGGGGCAAATATTTGTCCAACTCCCTCTTAAACTGATCTGCAAATGCCCGTAGCATGGACTTGACTGTAGAGTTTAACCTCTCAACAAGACCACTAGTCTGGGGATGGTACGGGGTGGTCTTCATGTGCTTCATCCCACAGGACTTCCACAGACAAGCCAGCTGGTCTGACATAAAAATGGCACCTCTGTCAGACAGTATTTCCTTTGGGAAACCTATCCTGCTGAAAATGTCTAGCAAAGCATTTGCCACCTTCTCGGCCTCAATGGAGGACAAAGCCACTGCTTCAGGGTATCATGTAACATAATCTATAATCACTAGGATATACTTTTTCCCTGTGGAACTTGGGGTACTGAGAGGACCCACAATATCCATAGCTACCCTCTGAAATGGCTCCTCAATCACAGGCAAAGGAATCAAAGGAGCTCTCACCTTGTCTCCTGCCTTGCCTACATTTTGGCACTGCTCACAGGTCCTGCAGTACCCCGTTACATCTCTGGAAATTCCAGGCCAATAGAAGTTTTGCATAATACGCCACTTTTTATGTTTTATGCCCATATGACCTGCAAAAAGAATATCATGGGCTATGGCTAGAAGCACCAGATGGTAAGCTCTAGGCACTACCAACTGCTGTACTCTCTCACCTTCTAGCCCTCCCTCAGGGGGTCCACTCTCTGTATAGTAACCCTTGGTTCCAGTATACAGATTCCTCCTTCCCTTGAGAATCCGGTGTCTCCCTAGCTACCTGCCTCAAGCCTTGCAATGTAGGATCTGAGAGCTGAGCCTGTCTCAAGTCTCTCCTTGTAACCCTTCCCATCTCCCCTTCCACAGGAAGTCTGGCATTCTCTGACAGCGGTGCCTCACTGTCAGCCTGGGTACTACTACTCACCTCTACCTTTGCAGTTACCCTGTCCAACGGAACATCAATACCCAGAAGCAGATGTGACTCACATTCAGTCTCACAGCTACAACGTAGCTCACTCCCTGAAGTAACCACCTCAGCAGTCCTGGCTGCAAGTATGCAGTCTGTCTGAGTCTCCCCCAGGCTACCAAGACCCACATGCTTGTCTCCTAGCCTCACTGCATGTAACTGCACAAGTACATAGTACTGCCTCATCCAAATCCTTCCCTCTCAGGACATCTGCAGGATGGTAGTTCCATTCCCCTGTTGTCTCAAGACAACCCACTGCTGGCATTTTGTCTTTCCCACTTACTGGCTCCTTCACCTTTGGTTCCTCACCTTACCTCCGTGGACATCTGTATGCCACATGGCCCCACCGGTTGCATTCAAAACATTTAACCCTAGCTCCTGAACGTGTACCTGCACTAGTGGCTTCCCTGCTACTGGCGGATTATGTTGGGGCAGTCTGTGCTGCCCACCATGGGTTCCTTTAGTCCCATGAGCAGTACTGGGGTTCCCTTTCCTGTGCAGGGCTGCCCTGCTGGCCAGGTATAGGTCCTCTCTTCTTCCCCAGCTCCTCTGAAGTAGCACACGGTTTATCAGATAACCAGATCCTCATGTCCTCTGGCAAAGTGCTAAGGGCTTGTTCCCTTACCAAAAGGTCTGCCAGCCCTTCAAAAATGGTGACCCGACATCCACTCACCCAGCTATGAAAATAAGTGCTCAGTTCAGCAACATATTCACATACATTTTCATCTGCCTTGCGTCTATGCTCACAAAACTTTTTCCTATACATTTCAAGTGTTAGCTTAAAACATTCTAACAAATGTCTTTTTACAGCAGTATAATCAAAACGGTCAGTGTCATGCATTTTTGCTAAAAAAGGTACAGCTTTACCATGGAGTAAGGGGGTCAGCAACCGTACCCAGAGCCTTTGGTCAGCTTCATACTGTTTACATACTCGCTCAAACATATGAATGAAGCTATCAAAATTATCCCCCTCTTTAAAAACTGTGGAAGAAATTTGCTGACCTTTTGTGCTTCTGGGGTCTGGTTACTCCCTTCCCCATTACCTCCATGGCTCTGGCGAAGAGTCAGCATTTCCCTCTCATGCCTCCTCTGCCATTCATTTTCCTCAGCTTGTAGACTCCTCATTTTCTCATCTGCTTCTAGTTCCATATGCCTGGTCTCCAACTCAAGTCTCTTTAGCTTCAGCTGGATTTTTAAGTCCACTGCAGAAAGGTTGAGCTGTCCATTCTCCGAGGATATTGTATCTCCACTGTCAGTCTGATTGTCCTCCAGGCTGCTGTTTTCTGATGCAGCTGTAACCAAGGCTGCAATCATGTCTGCTTTAGTCAGGTTTCCATGCACCAGTCCCCTAGCCTGGCACATCTCTGCCAGCTGGCTCCTTGTCAGCTTTCCATACTCTTCTGCTGACATGTTGCCTGCTCACCCTGACTAACACTAAGCTAACAAAAGAAATAAAACAATTATGATCTGAACTCCGAGTATACACTGCGTGGCTGTTTTAGAGATCACTGTACATAAGCTACAAGAATTTGTTCTACCCACATCACTACAAGCCAATTAGTATGTAAAGTAGATCCCACTACTGCCAAACACTTGTGACGACCGTGCTCTGGCCCAGCAATCAAGGAGCCTCAATCCTCACTACTAACACCAGGGAGATAGTCTCATAGAGGAGGATAGGATAACTAATACACACGGTAAAGTACAATTTCCCTTAAGTGCACACAGAGATCACAGTCAGTCTGAGGCTGGTTGCTCCCTTGCTCACCAGATCCCTAATAAGACTCCCCACTGGCAGAGCTATAGGGTCCAGGTCTCAGCCTAACTGGGCAAGCTAAAACCTCCAGTACCCTCTCTGTCCAACCAGTGCTTTATGCCCCTGCCAAGTAGCTGACACAAGACACACACACTTTGAGATAAGTATGTATACAACTTCACAGACATTCCTGGGAAAGGCGGACACAGATTCTCCAACTGTACCCCTTTACCCAGACTATACGGTAGTAATTACTGCCACCACCCAGTTAATAATATCAGCTATTAAAAGGCCCTTAAAAGGTTATCCAATTATTACTGTGCAATATTAATATCCAATGATGGAGAAGCACAGAGAAGGTCAGAAGGAGTTGCATTGTGTCTTTGTGGATTTAGAGAAAGCATATGACAGGGTGCCTAGAGAAGAGTTGTGGTATTGTATGAGGAAGTCGGGAGTGTCAGAGAAGTATGTAATAGTGGTACAGGATATGTACGAGGGTAGTGTGACAGCGGTGAGGTCTGCGGTGGGAGTGATGGATGCATTTAAGGTGGAGGTGGGATTACATCAAGGATCAGCTCTGAGCCCTTTCATATTTGCAATGGTGATGGACAGGTTGACAGACGAGCTCAGACAGGAGTCCCCATGGACTATGATGTTTGCAGAGGACATTGTCATCTGTAGTGAGAGTAGGGAACAGGTGGAGGAGACCCTGGAGAGGTGGAGATATGCTCTAGAGAGAAGAGGAATGAAGTTCAGCAGGACTAAGACAGAAAATGTGTGTGTGTGAATGAGAGGGAGGATAGAGGAATGGTGAGGATGCAGGTAGTAAAGGTGGCAAAGTTGGATGAGTTTAAGTACTTGGGATCAACAGTTCAGAGTAATGGTGAGTGTGGAAGAGAGGTGAAGAATAGAGTAAAGGCAGGATGGAGTGGGTGGAGAAGAGTGTCAGGAGTGATTTGTGACAGATGAGTAAGAGTGAAAGGGAAGGTCTACAAGAGGGTAGTGAGACCAGCTATGTTATATGGGTTGGACACAGTGGCATTGACAAAAAGGCAGGAGTCAGAGCTTGACATGGCAGAGTTGAAGATGTTAAGATTTGCAGTGGGTGTGACGAGGTTGGACAGGATTAGGAATAAGTATATTAGAGGGTCAGCCCAGGTTGGAAGGTTTGGAGACAAATCCAGAGAGGCAAGATTAGGTTGGTTTGGACATGTGCTAAGGAGGGAGGCAAAGTATATTGGGATAAAGATGCTAAGGATAAAGCTGCCAGGTAACAGGAAAAGAGGAAGGCCTAAGGTAAGGTTTATGGATGTGGTGAGAGAGGACATGCAGGTGGTTGGGTATGACACAGCAAGATGCAGACAGGAAGAAATGGAAACAGTTGATCTGCTGTGGTGACCCCTAACGGGAGCAGCCGAAAGAACAAGAAGAAGATTAATAATCAATGGTAGTATGACCAACAGTCAAGGCTTACTTTAGAGTGGCCTATTATAATAACCTCTATAAATATGCAATGTACTATAGAGCTTATCTCTACACAAATCAGTCACAGGTAGGTTTTAAAAATATTTAATAATTAAAACACAAGACAAAATTACTACACCACAGAGATATCCAAGAGTTCAGAGATCACACAAAAACTTAAAATAATACAGTAGGACAGATCTGATTTCAAAGAAAAATATCAAATTAATCTTTGCTAGTTTTAACTATTCCTACAAGAAATCATAGTGCTAAAACTTACATGTCAGCATAAGGCAGAGTCCTGGTAAGTTAGATGTCCAAAGTCAAAATGCTTTTCAGTCTCGAGAGAAATAGTATTTAAACATTACTAACAAACATGTTTGCTGGGTCCCTCCCCAAATTACATCATTTTTGACACTTAGGTTTTCCCAGGCATTATTTAGCAATCTAACACCTGCACAGAAACATACAAAAATAGAAGACATTTCACATATACATTCTAGCAGAAACCAGAGCAATAAAACACATTCCACATCTAAATTCTGGTCATAAACTTTAGCCTTAAAACAATGGCATGAAACCTTCATCCAGCCGCACTGGAACTGACTTGCAAAACATTAAAGAGATTCATAAGATCTTTTCAATTTCAAAAGGCACATTTGAAATGCTTGGCTTTGTTTTCCTTACAGCATATGGCAATGTTGCAACAATCTTGAAGTTCACATTTTACAATGTTTTCTTTCATTTAAAAACACAAGCCTGTATTTTACATTTATTTATACAATTGATAGAATTATGTATCAAATTCTATTTGACTAGGCTGGCAGCCTTCACCCATCTCTCCCCAATCGTCACAAAAGCAACAGCAAAACTTTTTTTGAATGTTTTAAAAAAAGAACAGATTTAGAGAAGTTTTAAAAAGGAAATATAAATGGAAAGAATTTAAAAACATTACAGTAAATATAACATAGGAAGATATGAGAAAGAATGTGAAACTGAAAATGGCAAAAGAATACGGTTAGTAGCAATTTGGAGATTATGAAAAAGAATATATGAAGGATTATTGTACAATAAAAGTACAGATGATGAGGATGTGCTATATGAAATAAAAAGATGGCTGAGAAAAAAAAGATAAGGGAGAGATAAAAGCATTTTAAACAAAAGCCGATTATGTTGCCTTAAAAATAAATCATATTTTTTATGTTTTTTTAAATAATGAAAAATGGAAATGCTTGTGTGTGGATTACATGTTAATGTTTAAAAAATGGAATGAAATGACAAGATCTACATTATGAACATGAGTCTGTAAATAATTTAAAAAAGTGTAAATAAGGCAGCCTTGACTCTTTTTGACAAGCACTGTGGGATCATTTACGACACCTGAAGAACCAACAACTTGGGCATATGGAGCTCTAGTTTAATGTCTAACAGCTAGTAACACTCAAGATAAAATATAAAATAAATGCAAGTTATGGACAAAAAGTCACTATTGCCATCGGTGCAGTAAAGTCATGTTATAGCATGACAAAAAAAAAACAAAAACTTTCAACTTCCCAAAATGCCATAAGAAAATAATGACAAGAAGCTTTACCTGCACCAATTATTGAGAAAAAACCCTTGCCAAAAAACAGAAAAAATCTTAAGTACCTGGAAATGCACCTGAAATGCGATCATATAAAAGGCACAAAAAAAATGCCAACTCCCATCCGGCCACTGCTCAGTAGTCCAGTTTACCCTGTAAAGGATCACTGGGATGCTGGAGCCCATCTTGGCAACAAAATGGGTAGAATGCACAGAAACCCATTCTGGACAGGGCAATGGTCAATCAACATACACTCATTCACAGAACTACAAACAAATTTGGAAAATGCCATTTTGCCTACATCCTGCCTTTGAGTGTTGGAAGGACACTGAAGAAAATCCAAGCACAGAACAGTTTGCTTGGATGCAATTATGATACATGTGGAACCACTCTGCCACTCCCAGATGCCCATTACAATCACAATTTCTCATTACACAAGGACACACCAAAATGTTTTATAATGCGCATTAAAAAAATACTTAAACACATTGCATAACAGCAATAAGCCAATGCACACCAAAGGCAATGAAGCATTTAAGCACTAAATCTAGCATTACCTACAATCTGGCACTGCTTTATTTATTTATTTGACATTTGTTTACTGTTCCAACTGGGACAGAAAGTGTCCATTTCAGTGGAGGCTCAGGGAGAAAAGCTCCACAATCACAATCTTTCAAAAATCAATTACAGACATTTTATATCACAAAGTATTATTTTACACTACAAAACGCAGGAGAAAAAAATGCTGTGAGAAAAACATAAAACATATGTTTCATAGCACAGTGCAATGAAAAACAACAACACGAGTTGGAGAAAATATGTAAGGAAAAAAACATATTTCTTACATAGTTTTGTAGATAAATGAGACCTGAGACAATTCTAATAAAATAAAGAGAGATATTAAAGGATTACATGATTAGAGACAGTGAGGGGAAACTGAGTGACGTCTTAGTGTGAGAGGGGGTGTTCATATTATGGTTACAGAAGGAAGCAGACTGGAGAGAAAAGGAAATTATACGAAGAGTGTAGGGTAGGGTGTCTTCAGATAGCTTAGGTGAGAAGGGAGGAAAGAGAAAGAGGTAGAGGAAAGGTCTGCAAAGATGAAGTTGATAAGGTAATGTGGGGGGGGGGCAAAAGAAAGGTATGGAGTAGATGTTTGAGAGGGCTGTGAGGTGTGGCTTAGGTTAAAGGGGGCAAGTGAAGTATAGTGAGTAAGTTTAGCCAGGAGTGGCACAGGAGCATGTGCACAATTTTGTAAAGTGTTCTTTCAGGGAGCATTTAAAGTTGGGTTGTTTAGAAATAGCTCTGATAGAGGTAGGGAGTTCCATTTTTTTGCTACTGAGTAGAAGTACAGGCTTTGTCCAGGCATTTGTTGACTTATAGTGAGAAGTTATTTGTCTTCTGATCGGACAGTTCTTTTAGGGAAATATATGTTGATTAAAAGGGCAAGAAATAGGCAGGCTAATGGTTTGTGTATGATTTTATATATTACTATAAGCTAAATGTAAAAGAGGTGGAGGGAGAGTTCTAGCCAGCTAAGGGTATGCATAACTTTACAGTGATGAATGCAGGAATATTAGATTAGTAGCAAACCTGGCAATTCTGTTGTAAAATATAATTCTGTTTCAAGTTTGCCTTTTATGGATGACTGTAAATTGATTAGAATTGGGGCTCCATAGAGTAGGGAGGGCAGAAGGTATGTCTTGGCTAGAGTGATTTTTGTGTGTGTACTCAAAAAATTTTCCACATAGCATGTCTAGTTATTGATGGGTTTTCTTGATACTGTTTTGGATGTGTAGGTCAAATTTAAGATCATTCTCTATTATGACTTATAATAGTTTGGCATGGCAGAATAATTCAATTTTAGTACCATCTCCCAAAAAGATTATGAAAGATGCTTTGTTAGGCATGTGTGTGTTGGGGGTAAAGGGAAGTTTTTTTTTCTTCAGGGGGGGGGGGGGTTAAGTATGAGCTGTGCTCTTGTAAGCCATGTTTCAATGGAGAGGACAGCTTGCTGAGTGCTTTCTTGGGGAGGAGAGTTAAGCTGTTTGCATATCAGATGATGGTTGAGTCCTCTGCATATTTGAATCAAGGTGCCTTCACATGAAGAATAATGTAGGTTACTGATAAAAAATAATGACTTTTAGTAGAAGGCCAAAGATGGATCTATGTGGGACTCGTGGAAGTAGAAAGGTATGAAAAGATGGACACGTGCCATTTTATAGCTTGTTGTCTGTTGGCAAAGTAGTTGGAGAACCATTGAATGGATGGAGAAGCTAGACCCACAAAAGAAACTTGATTATGAAGTTTAGTGTGAGAGACCATATTAAAGGCTTTTGATAGATCTAGAAATATTGCAGATACAAATTTATCACAGCTGCAAGCATTATTGACAGTGTCTGCAAATGATAATGCAGTGGAGGTGCTGTAGTCTGGCCAAAATCAATGTTGTGATTAACTTATTTTGTAAGAGACAGTGGAGAAACTGTTGATGTATACATCTTTCAGGGATTTTAAAGAGGGAAGACAGGATGGCTAAGGGACAGAAATTTGTAACAGGACAGAAATTTGCAATGTCAGTAGAAATGCCTCCTTTATGTACTAGGATAATGTGTGCCATTTTCCATAAGTTGGGGAAAGTACAGTTGTGTACACTTACCATAAATGTAGATGTTTGAGTGTATTCACTGTTGCAGTCATTACATTTGGGTTATCTGCTTGCAGTAGCCCTCAGTCGGCCTGATTAACAAAGTCTTGGGTCCTATGTTGGTTGCTGTCTCTTCTTCCGTGATCTCAGGTCGTCAAGGGTATAAAACATGCAGCTGACGTCATTACATCAGTTTTTCTTGCCTCAGATGTCAGGTGCCCCCTAATGGGAAGCAATTAAATCTATAAATATACAAGGTTATACCTCAAACAAAAAAGCAAATACACCAAAAAGCTTTTAAGCATTGAAAAGGAGAGAAGAGGTATAGCCAAAAAGAAGTCAGGGAGCTGGAGGGAGGGTAACCAGGACTGCAACAGTGAATACACTCGAACATCTACATTTATGTTACGTGTACACAACTGTACTATGTTCTACGTGTTTCACTGTTGCAATCATTACATTTGGGTAGATTACCAAAGCTAAGGATGGGAGGAGGAATTTAGATAGCATTAGGACCAGCTATAAGGCCCTGCAAAACTGCAGTGGCAAAGCCAGCTCTGAATTTAGAGAAAATTGGCAAATGGTAATGCTTGGTGAAATTATGTACAGGACTCCAGGTAGCAGCTTCTAGGATGTCCCTGGTAGGTACGGCTCTGAGAAAGGCTGTAGAGGTAGATGCAGCCCTGGCTGAGTGGGGACTGATCCCCTGTGGGAAAGGTTTTCCATGGTGCTTATAGCATAAATTAATGCAATGGCCTATCCATTTGGAAATGTTTTGCTTTAAAATAGCCTTCCCCCTGACCCTGCAGCAACTGCCATCAGCAGTTGTTCACATTTCCTTTGAGGTTTGGTCCTGTCCAAGTAGAATCTAAGTTGTCTGTTCACATCTCAGAAGTGCAGTATCCGTTACCCTTTGTTCTCTGGATTAGGAAAGAAGGTTGGCAAATGAATGGATTGATTAAAGGCCACACTGCATACCACCTTTGGCATGAAAGAGGGACTGGTCCTGAGGGACACCCTGTCCGCATGAAAGATGATGAAAGGTTCCACTGCCATAAGGGCCTGTAATTCAGATACCCTTCTTGCTGAAGTGATGGCTAAAAGGGAAGCTGTTTTCCAAGAAAGGAATTTTTAAATCTGCAGTAGCAGCTGGCTCGAAAGGAGGAAGGGTGAGTTTCTCCAATACAAAGTAAGGTCCAAGGCTGGAGTTGGAGCTATCCTGGGTAGTCTTAAATTTTTGGCCCCTCTGAGGAACTGCTTGAGCAGTGGATGAGAGAAGAGGGGAGGTTCTGTGGTATAATGAGCTGAAATGGCTGAGGCGTGAATTTTTATTGAGGAAAATGACAGGCCCTTGTGAAGCATCTCAGTTAAGTATTGTAAAATCTGAGGTAAATTGGGCACTGCTGTGCTCATCCCTTGAGAATGGTTCCAGGCACAGAATCTTTTCCATTTTTCAGCATAAGATTTTCTAAAACTAGGCCCCCTTACCTGTAAAATGACATCCATCACTGGTTTACTGAGGGATGGTAAAGGAGAGCTTATGTAATTAGGCAGGCTGCTAAGTTCAGTGTTTGAAGCTGAGGGTGCGGAATCTGGTTCTCCTGCTGAGACAGCAGGGTAGGAGTCTTTGGCAGGTGCCATGGGACCCAATAGTGACACACTGAACAGGATGGGGTACCAGTGCTGGCGTGGCCAGGCTGGTGCAATCAAAATCATTCAACCTCCATATAGACCAAGCCATCAAAAAAGTCCAAAAGAAACTAGGCCTCCTGTACAGGAATGCCCAATTTCTAACGCCTTCTACAAGAATCACCATAGCCAGAATACATCTGCTATCTATACTCCTATACGCATCCCCCATCCTCATCAACCTACATAAATCAGACCTCAACAAATTAGAAGCTTGCTATAACAAAATATCTAAATTCGCCACCAAATCACCATACAGATCACATCACTGCCAATCCCTAAAACAGTTTGACTGGCTTGAACTCCAACATCTCCTACACTTGAACCAGCTAAGCCTAGCCCACCAAATTCTACACCACCCAACCAAAACTCCACCCCTCAGTCATCTAATTCAGCCCTACTCTGCTCCTAGACCCCTCTGCTCTGATAAATACTTACTACAAGTTATTAGAGCAAGGAACTCAGCTGGTGAAGGCCTTTTATCCAACTATACTGCTAAACTATGAAACACCCTATCCACTACTCTTACCTCAAGTTCCTCACCAAAACAATTCAAATCACTCCTGAAAACTCACCTATCAAAATCTTGGCTCTGCCCCTGCATTTCCCCAGGATAAACATCGCCTAAAGTCCAGTCTCACTTTCTTTATCCTTGTATAGCCTAACATGGTCACTCTCTAAACTAACATCAAACACTGTACCACCACAAAAAGAATTGCATACTCTCTCAGTATGTATCATATAGTATATTCTACTTGTGTGCTTTACAACTACTGTTATCACAGCAAATACACCTATTGATATAACTCATATTCGCTTACTTTTTTAAATCGTTGATTTTTCAATGAATAATTTTCTCTGAATTGCTATTTAAGCATATGTCAATCTATATACCAACGTATATTAGCCTGTATTAACCTGTTGTGTTGATTTTGTGTTGAGTTTGTAATTAGCATTGTAAGACATGGAGCATTTCTCCCCGGGCCTCCAATGAAATCGGGCAGTTGCCCAGCTGGACCTTCCCGGTAAACAAATGTAAAAATAAATAAATAAAAAATGTAGTAGCACTTTGGAGAGCAGAGGCAGAGGAGGAAAGGCATAAACGGATAGGTTTTTCCAGCTGAAGAACAGAGCATCCACCTTCCAAGCTTAGCTATGGTAAGTCCTTACGCAAAATGTTTCCAATTGATAATTCTGGGGGTAGGCAAACAGGTCTATATCTGGGCTCCCCCATTTGCTTGTCAACATGTTGAAAATCCTTGGTTCCAGTTTCCACTTGTGTGGGTTCATGAGGTTTCTGCTTAGTCTGTTTGCCAGTGTATTTAGTTTTCCTGGCAGGAATTGAGCTTGTAGATGCACTTGGTAGCTCAAGGCTGTGTTCCACAATGCCATGGCTAGTCTGCAGAGGGGGTAAGAATGTGTACCCCCCTGTTTGTTTATGTACCACATAACAGTGGTGTTGTCTGTCTTTACCATTACTTGTCCTGGAAGAATGTGGTCTTTGAAGGCTGTCAGGGCATTCTGTACAGCTAACATTTCCTTATGATTGATGTGAAGGTGCATTTGAACTGGACTTTTGCCCTGAATGCACTTACCTGCCAGGTGCGCCCCCCCCCCCCCCCCATGCATAGCCTGATGCGTCTGTTGTTAGGGCTTGGGCGGCAGGGGTTAGTGTGAATGGTAGTCCCTTTGTTTTGGTGGCAGGCCTCTGCCCACCAAAGAGACTCTAGGCGAAGACAAGGAATGAGAGGAATCATTGCTTCTAGATCCTGAGAATGTTGACACCATAGGCTTTTTAGATACCATATAGTTTCCTCATATGCAGTCTTGCATATGGAATTAGAAGAATGCAGGAGGCCAAGAACCCCAAGGCTTGAAGTATTTGCCTTGCAGATAGCAGGGTTTTTGTGGTCACTTGTTTGAAGTAGGCTGTCAAGTGAATTTGTTTCTCTGGCATGAGGAAAGCCATCTGGGAAGGTGTATTCAAGCTTACTTCCAGGAATATAATTTGTTGACAGGGTACCAGGTGCAATTTCTTTTCATTTATGGTGTACCCCAGACAAGTTAGCACCCTTTGTACAAAAGCCAGATTCAAAAGTATGTCCTGGTTTTCTGCCTGAATTAGACAATCATCCGGGTATTGTTATATTTGAATATTTCTTTGCCTGCAAAATGCAATGACTGGAGCTAGGCACTTTGTGAATACCCTGGGCGCAGTAGATAAGCCAAAGGGCAGTGCAGAGAACTGATAGTGCATGTAGCCTACTTTGAAGTGTAGGTATCTTCTGTAAGATTCCCTGATTGGGATGTGCAGGTATGCTTCCTTTAAATTTAGTGTTGCTAACCAGGCATCTTTGCTTAGCATAGGAAGCAACTGGTGAAGAGTCAGCATCTTGAATTTTGGAATCACCAAAAAGGTGTTTGGAGTAGGCAGGGACAGGACGTCATGAATTGTCTTTTCTGGGTACCAGGAAAAATCTCAAGTAGAAACCTTGTTCCTTTTCTTCTTCTGGTACCAAATGAATAGCCTCTATGCTTAACAGAGAGAGTGTACTAGCTTTTGGGCGTCTGCCCACTGATTTGGAAGTAGATCCGGCCAACCACTTGGAGTTGGTAAAGTGTGGAAGTAAAATCTGTATCCTTGGGACACTATATTTAAAGCAGAAGCCAGCAACTGTGAGCTGTATAAACTAATTTAATTAGTTAAAAAATAAAAAAACCACAAGAATAACGGACCGGTTTCAGCTATGGTGTTAACCTAGCCTTCAACAGTGTAAATTCCCAAAACATCTTGAGGTTCTTCTATACACATGGAAATAATTAAAGTTTCATTAGTGAGCTCATGAATATTCATTAGTATACAAAATCATAAATATTCAACAAGACCATTTCTTTTCTTTTACATTTAGTTTGCTGTGCCAACCTTAGATCTGTCGCCTATTATTTTATCAATGATGGTAAAATTAAATTTTGCTGTGGTATGTTTAAGAGTATGTTTGTACAGGGCGTTACTCATTCTCTTACATTTATCATCACTGAGGTGTTCAGACACACGTAACTTGAGAGGTCTGGATGTTTGCCCTACGTAAAATGCATGACAACTGCAAGAGGCCATATAGATGATCCAATCCATGCTGCAATTTGCAAAAAAACCTGATGTCATATATAGTACTACAATTGCTGCTGGAGAATTGTTGTTTTTTAGCACATGTTTACAATGGCTGCAATGACCACATGGCATGCAGCCCACAAGTTTATCTCCAGAAATTAAGGTTTAGGTCATATTCTGGGTAATGGCATCATGGTGATGTTTGTAGTGGCTGAAATGAGATCCAAGATTTTTTTCCAAGATTTTCCCCCCTTCTAAATGAGAACATACAGGTCGATATTTTTCCAAGATTTTTCCCCCTTCTAAATGAGAACATACAGGTCTCGGATAAATGTTGTGACAAAACATCGTCAGCTAGAAGGATGTTCCAGTGTCATCTAATGGCATCAATGACTCTGTTTGTATTTCTGCCGTATGTAGTAATAAATCGTAGATTATTTGTATTCTGTGATTTATGTCTTTACTTAAGGTCGTCTTCTCCATTAGCTCACCAATGAAACTTTGTGATTAATTATTTCCATGTGTATAAAAGAACCTCAAGATGTTTTGGGAATTTACACTGATGAGGGCTAGGTTAACACCATAGCTGAAACCGGTCTGTTATTCTTGTGTTTTTTTTATTTTTTAACTAAATTAAATTAGTTTATACAGCTCACAGTTGCTGGCTTCTGCTTTTTGTTGACCATGTGTTTTTGAGCCTTGCAATCACTTCCGTGCAGGGGAATTCCTTTTGAGTACACTATATTTAAAACCCATTTGTCCTGGGTAATGAGTCCCCAGTTCTTTGCATGAAGTTCAATCTTTCCCCCCAAAGGGGCAGTGAGTTGAGAAGTGCTTAGAAGTTTTAAAAATAAGTCATAGAGACAGTTTACCATAGGGGGGAGTTTTATTACTCCCAGATTTGGAAGTGGAGGCCCCCACTGCCTAGTCCTGTGCGTCCCCTGGGACTGAAGTCTGGGTGCTCTGCTGGATCTGGGTCTGGACTGAGAAGGTCTGGAAGAGGCAGGAAAGGACCAGCTCTTAGAAGGCCAATGCCTACTAAATCTTGGAGGTTGAACTTGTAAAAAAATCTTTAAAAGTTTGCATAGATTTAGCTTTTTCCTCCATCTTTTTAAGAACTTATTTATTTATTTATTTATTTTATTTTAATTTACATTTGTTGACCGGGCTAGTCCAACTGGATACATGTCCATTTTCAGTGGAGGCCCGGGGAGAAAAGCTCCATAGAGGGTAGTTATGACAAAAAACAACAGGAGATAAGAATACAAAGTATTACTTTCAAGGTCACATGAACAATTAAAAGGGTTATACAGATAGTTTAAATAGTTGAAACATTCTTAGGTAGTTGGAGTACCCTAACTACAAATGAAGACCCTTGAATTATGGATTGGATGGATAATAGATAGTAGTTGGCTGTTTGCTGCTAATCAGGATTAGAACATGGGCATAACCAATTAGATTTTAGTAGATCTTTGAGTTGTTTTGAATAGGTTGAGTGAGGTCTCGTGTCTTAGGTTGTTTGGGAGGGCATTCCAGGATTTTCCAATGGAATTAGCATAGAGTGCTTCACCTCCTGAATTGTTAGCTTTAATAGTTTGAATTTGTAGGCTTTTGGAGGATCTAAGGAATTAAGGTTAGAGTAGGGAATGAATATTTTGGTCATTCTTGGGGGTTTTGTCAGGATGGTGGATAGTTTTGAATGCCTCAGTAAGTTGATTGAGTTTGAGAGTGTTAGGTAGTTCTAACCAGTGTAGTGTTCTGAGATTGTTACAGTGGTGTGTGCGATAGGGCATTCCTGTTATAAATCTAGCTATGTGGTTATAGGTTGTAGATAGTTTGTTGAGTTCTGTTTTATTAAGGAAGGAGAATATCGGGGAGGCATAGAGGAGTGTGGAAAGGAGGTGAGTCCGAGCAATGGTTAATTTAGTATGTGGGGTTAGGAAGTTCTTAATTCTATACATGGACCCGAGTTTCTTGTTTACCGACTTAATGGTCAGGTTAATGTGAGTGTCAAATTTAAGCTTGTGGTCTAAGGTCACACCAAGCAGTTTGATGTGAGAGACAGGGTCAATTTTGGTCCCATTATTGGATATCACGTGAAAGTTGGGGTGATTGGAGGTAGGAGAATGATTTCCTTGAGGGGTGGGAGTAGTGGGGAAAAACAGAAGTAATTTGGTTTTGGATGGGTTAAGTAAGAGTTTTAGTTCCAAGAACCATTTTTCAACTAGGGAAAAACAGTTTTGGGTGGCAACTTGGAGTTTGTCGAGGGAGTTGTCGGAGCAGATCAGTGTGGAGTCGTCTGCATATTGTATGCAGGTGGCTTTGGGAATGATAGAGTGCAGATCGTTAATAAATAAAGAGAAAAGAAGAGGACCAAGGATAGATCCTTGGGGAACACCGATATTTGTGGGGAGTAGGTCGGATAAGCTATTTTCCCATAGCACAGCCTGATTTCTATGAGAAAGGTAGTCATTAAACCAGTCTATGGTAGTCTTGCTAAGGTAGTATGCCTCCAGTGTGTGGATCAGCTGTTAAAGGCTTTGGATAGATCAAGAAAGAGCGCCGAGGTTATTAATTTATTGTTACGATTGTGGTTAATGGAGTCAATAAAGGAAAGGAGAGCAGTAGTTGTGCTGTGATGGGGGCGAAAGCCGTGCTGGGTGTGAGACAGGAGATTGTTTCGAATAAGATGGGTAATGAGCTGCTTGTGAATGCAGCGTTCCATGATTTTGGCTAGAGGAGATAGTATAGCTATGGGTCTGTAGTTTGATGTGTCTGTGGAAGATCCACCTTTATGAAGAGGGATGATGTGGGAGATTTTCCAAATAGAGGGAATAGAAGCTTCTGAAATGGTCCGGTTAACCAAGATAGAAACAGGGTAGGCTATGGCCTCAGATGCAATTTGTAGGTAGTTGGCTGGGAGTAAGTCAGCCGCTAAGGTGGTTGGTTTGAGTTTATTTAGGAGGGTTCTAATATAGGAGGTAGGTACGGGTTGGAGGTTGAAGGCGGGTTGAGTTTGGACTTTGGTTGAGGGTGTAGCCAAGGGGGAAGTGGTAAGTTGGTTGGCCAGGGACTGAATGGTTTCTGTGAAAAATGAATTAAAGGTGTTGGCTATTTCTCTAGGGTCTTTACCAATGGGTTTTCAGGGGTAGGGGTGGTGGGTTTGCCTGGATGAAGGAGGTGATTAAAACCGCCCAGAATTTCTTGGGATTATTCTGGTGTTTATTTTGGAGGTGACAGTAATACTGTTTTTTGTCAGACAATACGGCTGCTTTGGTTGAGTTTCTAAGTTGGAGAAACTTGATGCGATCTAGTGGGGTTTTAGAGGCTCTCCATTTGTGCCAGGCCTTGTCTCGATGTTTAATTTTGGCTTTAGTGTCCTTTGTTAGCCAAGGTGCAATGCGTACCTTAGTTTTAGTGAGACGCTTAGGAGCATGCGAGTCGAGTATTCTTAGGAAAGTGTTATTGAAATATAACACACTGTCATCTAAGGGTAATGTTTTTAGGATGGACCAATTACATGCCTTAAGATCTGCAATGAATTGTTCCAGGACGAAATTCTTACTGTTCCTGACTAGTCTGGATTGTGGTTGATTTGAAGTTGGACACTTGTGCTTAATAATAAAGGTAAATCAGGTGGTCACTAAGGTCGTTGGGAAGGGTCCCTGTAGTATAATTCTTTGGAGCCTTGTTTGTAAGTATCCAGTCAAGGATGCTCTCTTTTTGTTGGGCAATACCCATTCTGGTAGGAGTTAGAATATTCTGCGAACTTCTTCTGCCCTGTTGCCAAACAGGCAGTCCTGATTTAAGAGCGCATCCAGTAATTTCACTTTAACATGATCTGGCAAGGATTGCTCCTTAAGCCAAGCATGCCTTCTAAGTACAGACCCAGTTACCGTTGCTCTGCAAGATGCCTCTAGTGAATCAAAACCACATTGCAATGTGTGTTTACCAACTTGTTCAGCAGAATGCATTAAATCCTGTAAATCCTTATTTTCAGCACAACCAGAAAACAACATAATTTTCTGTTTAAGCAATCCAATAATATGCAGCTGATACTTTAACATATAAAACTGGCAATTCAATGCCCTAATGGCCAAAGTTGCAGAGGTTCAAACCAAAAAAGTGGTGTAATAGTGCTCAAATATAAACAATTAAACCAAGAAGGAGACTAATGTTGTGAGTCCTCAGAAAATAGTTTATTGCAAACAATATAATTAAGTGCTTTTGTCAATGCCAGTTGACTTCATCAGAATAATTAAAAGTCAAAGGAAATGGATTTAAGTAGTATAAGCTCAACAATAATTGGTTCATCCTTCCCCCAATGATTTAACAAAAACATTTCCAGCTGATAAATATCCAAATCAATTCATGAATATTAAATATATACTTGCAGAAGTGTATACCTTCTTACCCCATCTATCCAGAGCCTTGGAGTCTCTATCAGAGGAGGTAGGATTTTTGGCAGTAGTAGCTTTAATGCCCCTGGGTCCCTGTGAAACGGTTTCAGTATCCGCAGTAGGATTTTTGAAAAGGAACTTGAGAGTCAGGAACCCTGTAGTATCTACCAGGTTTTCTGGAAGCAGGAGGTAGAGAGTCAGGGGTCATGCTAGATTCCGAAAAGGCATCATCAACAATGTCCAGTACAGGAGGTATAGCTAAAGGCCTGTGCTGGGGCAGGAGTAAGAAATCCCTAAGCCTCTTTTTCGAATCAGAGAAATCCTGACTTTCCCCAACGAAAATGCTCCCTGACAGTATGCAAGGTTTCACCAAAAGAGAAATCCTCTGGTGGAGAAGCAAAGGGAATAGAGTCCTCGGCATCAGAATCCTCATAGGTAGATAAGGGTAAATCCTGGTCATCAGAGGAAACAGAAATTTCAGAATCCTGGTCAGAAGTATCATAAGCAAACTCAGTCTTAGGTCTCCGAGAGGGAAGGTTGGCTTCGCCTGATTAAAGTAATAAGATCTTCAGTCATTCTTATCATTCATTTTTTTAGGCATAGAGGCCTGACCATGCAGTCTGGGCGTCAGTTTTCTAGGCATGGTTCGAGTTTTAGGCCTTGAAGGAGAAGATGGCATCTGTTTAATATGCAAGTCAGTAGGCCTGAATACACCCTCAGAAGCCGGTGCCTGCACAGTGGCTCCAGACCCATCCAGGGTAGAGACATCCGCAGGTTCCACAGTTGAAACATCTCGTGGCATACCAGACTCCGAATGGGTCTCAGTAGAGGCCTGCAAATCTGAAGTAGCAGGTAAAGCGCCTCACTGAGTACCGGCAAATGGGGTGGCCTGTCTCTATCTTTACCTTTGCTTTTTTTTGGAATATCGGTAGTCGATTGGCCTACCGAAAACATATCAGGATAATTAAACTGAGAACCAAAAAATTTAGAAGCGCAAATATACCGACGACAGATAGTTTGTGGTTTAAATAAGGCACAAAACCGACAGCGAGGTGCGTCATGGTCGGGGCCTAGGCAAGGAATACAGTACGAATGAAAATCTTTAAGAGGTATTTGCTTTCCACAAGAAATGCAATTATTTACTTTTACTGACATCGGATTAGAGCAAGAAAAAGTTTCCCCAACGGGGTACTTGGCTTTTAGTTGAAGACTTCGGTTTCGAAACTCGAAAACTAAAATTTCAGGAGTCGGCCGACCGGCACTTGCAAACTGCTTCGACTTCGAGCACCGCACGGCAAGAAAGACTGATGCAATGATGTCGGCTGCATGTTTTAAACCCCTGACGTTATAGAAGAATTGACAGCAACCAATGTAGGACCCAAGACATTGTTAATCAGGCCGACTGAGGGCTACTGCAAGCAGATAACCCAAATGTAATGACTAAAACAGTGAAACACAAAGAACATCAAGATTCTGCAACTGATTTATTAAGAATGCTGATTGGATACTCCATTGCATCTGTAGCTAAATTTAGGTATTCCAGGGGAGTGCTGTCGACTGAGGAGGAACAAGGTTGTAGTGTACTATAAAAGCTTTTTTTATGAGGTTATAGAAACAGGCTGAAAGGTAAAGCGGGTGGAGTTGTGTGTGTATTGGAGAGGTTGCAGTTACATGAGTTTTGTGAAGGAGATGTGCTAGAATTTAATGTGGGGGAATTTAGCTGCATGGAAGAGGGCGTTAGGTGAGTCTGAGGTTGCATTCTATGAAGTAAGTATTGAAATAGGTAGCTGTTTGAAGAGGGGGAAAGACTAAGTGTGGGCTGAGATCCTTTTTTTGTACCTGGGTTGATGAGAGAGGATATGGAGGCTCAGAATTTTTTTAGTTACAGCAAGTACGTTTCTAGTGTGTTCCCATCTGGTGAAATCCAGTGTAATCTCACTAAGGCTTGAAGTTGCTCATCTTCAAAAAAGCACTACATGATGTAAAGCTACCTGTACAACCACTTACATTTGTAAATATGAGATTAAGGAAAGCAAGTCAGTGTGCAAAGGTAGTGCAGTGGCAACCAGCAATGCAACATACAAACAATGAGAAAGAGCAAATAACAGTCTCTGCACCACAAACCTAGATGATATAGATCACAGGACTCCATATCACAAAAATATGCAAACAGCAAGAGAACCCAACAAAAGCCACCATGCAGATGTAATAGACAACATATAGTCACATGTGCATATGCACAACAATAGACAAATGCACTACAGTACATGAAACATGGCACAGAAGTTGATAATTTACAGCTAGTAGACATGAAATACACAGTGAAATACACAGTGACTAACAATGCATACTAAAATACAATATGGATATCTTGTAAATTTTATATGTCAGTGTATACAAAACAGCAAACCAAGCAGAGGTAGGTTTAACTATAAACACAGTGACAAAACAGAGTACTCACTATGCACAATGTCCAAGGCATCGAGCCTTCTGCAGCATGCCACAACAATGGCAGCATTCTGCTGCCTCTTCTTGTCTGCAAAAAAAAAAATGTACGACTATCAGGAGTTACATCCGCACACTACAACAAGGTACATTTCATGAAACAGCAGAAAGACAAGTAATAACAATCACCAATACCACACGTATAAAATACCATAACACCCAACACAATCACATACATATAGCCAAAAAACAGCTAGTGACTTACTTTTTGACGGTTCATAAGAAAAACAGATGTCTGTCATCATTTAAACTATATATTCAGACTGCGACTTCCAGAAGTCTATCAACATTAAAACTATGACCATCACAGTTAATATCACTCTTTCTTAAAGTTATTTTATATAGACATAATTCATATTTATAATATATACACACACACACACACACACACACACACACACACACACACACACACACACACACACACACACACACAAACATGCATACATAGACCATTTATAAAAAAGTCTGTTTTCATTTAAAATGATTCCTGAGGTCTGAATGTTTATTGAAATGTCACTTTGGAGTTGTGGAGCAATCCACATATCTCTCTTTCTTCAATGAGACTTCTGTACATGAAGCATGTAAAAAGTACTGTTCCAGCTGCATTGCAAGATTCAGCTGGAGACTCAAGGACTGTTGACTATTAAGTTAGACTTTCTTGCAACAAGATCTATACAGAAAAGCGCCACAAGAACTGTTAGAACCTCAACCTTGGCAGCTATGTCTTAAAAAACATCTTTACAATTTCTTCACTATCAATTTCCATCTTCCCCACAAACAAGACAATCTTTTTTTTTTTTTTTTTTTAGCAGATTTACCAACTACTTCAGCTTCATGTAACAGAGACTTCAGGAAGATCACCGAAAGGGAGAGCATCATGTAGGATTTTTGGAAATTCAGGGTGACCCCTAGTTATAATGGAGCCCCCTGGTAAATGTTGGGTCTCTTTTTAGCTTCCTGAATGAGGGAGTTGTCATGAGAATATACAACTGTCCTTGCTTCTGCAAGAGGCAACTACTGGTTTATGATATTTTGAAAAGACAATATGCACAGCAGATAAACAGAAGAGTAATTGCAAACTGATAATGCAGGTCCCCTGCAAAAAAATTTGAAGTAGCATCTGTGGTCTTTGTGAACAGAAAAATAAAAGCAAGTTTCTTTTATATCCAAAGAAACCATCACATAGTTGGTGTGCAGGAGGAGTACTAGGATCTGATAAGTCAATATCTTGCATGCTGGCACTTTTGGAAAGATGTTTAGTTTAATCACATCTATAATGGGTCTCCAAGCGTTGTCCTTTATTGAAACAGGAAAGTATACAACAGAATTGTTTGCATGCTCTTTGAGGGAAAATATTTCTATGTACACCCTGTTGTAGGAGCTCTGCAATGATAGGTTGGGATTATTTCTTTGCTGTCCTTTGTGGTATTCTTAATATAAGAAAAATATTTTGCTAATGCAACTTGAACTCGACACTGTAAAACTCCACTGCCAATCATGAGCGAACAGGTGATCCGCTGTGGCAACCCCTAACCGGGAAAAGCCGAAAGAAGAAGATTTTGCTAATGCAACTTGTATCCTTCCCTGATTACCTAGAGAACCCTGGACTGTCTCCTGGTGGGGGGATTCATTTATTTTTATTTTACATTTGTTTACCGGGCTAGTCCAACTGGATACATTTCCATTTTCAGCAGAGGCCCGGGGAGAAAAGCTCCACATAGAAACAAGCACAGAGAAATTATCTACAAAAGCAAAGAAAGGAGGTAGAAAATACCAGGCAAAAACATGATTCTAAACTACATTACACTAATCATGCATATATACTAGGAAGGACATCACCCAATTTCTATTTCAGAGTACAAGATAGAAGAGTTCTGTTATAGTAAAACATCTGTGGAAATATACAGTACATTCAGCAATTAATAACACATCCAAAGTTTTATAATAATTTGTAACAGTTACTACTTGCAAAGGTGCTTTTGAAACAAGCTCCACAAGAGGAAGCAGTAAAGAGTAATGAAAGAAGGTAGTATAAAAGAATAATTAGTGGAATCACAAGATTAGTCAGGATTGATGCATGGGCATAACCAGCGTGTTTGAAGATGTTTTTTAAGTTTTTGTTTAAAGAGGAAGGGGGAGGGAATATAGCAATAACCCACGCCTGGGTGTGGGTAATGCTGGATTTACCCACGGTTGGCGTTGGTTTGGTCCCGAGGGCTTCGCCCTCGGGACCAAACAAAGACAACCGTGGGTAAATCCCGCATTACCCACACCAGAAGTGGTTATTGCTATTCTAATGACATTATTTAAGAAAAGAAATAATTACTTTTCTTAAATAATGGCATTGTATACGCCTCTTGCTGCCCTTCCGCAGCTGTCTGGTGTTCATGGCAGTTCTGATGTACTGCGCATGCCTCGCAGTACATCAGAGCTGTGGGAAAAGCAACGGAGCATAAGATCTCCGTTGCTTTTACTATCTCGCTATGTTAAATGGGTTTAACATAGCGAGACAGCTTTAAAATAAGCAACGGAGATCTCCGTTGCTTATTTTAAACTGTCTCGCTATGTTAAACTCATTTAACATAGCGAGACAGGTAAAGCAACGGAGATCGCAAGATCTCCGTTGCTTTATTGTCGCTATGTTAAAGGAGTTTAACATAGCGAGACAGCTTTAAAAAGCAACGGAGATCTGCGTTGCTTTTTAAACCTGTCGCTATGTTAAACTCTTTTAACATAGCGAGACAGTGTTTATACTAACGGAAAAAGTCCGGCGACGGACCTTTTCCATTAGTATATTGAGGGATTTACAATGGGCACGCTGGTTGGGCTGGCCAATCAGCGTGCACGTTTTAGAGGAGGCATTGTATAATAGAATTTAGAGCAGTAGGTAGAAGATTCCAATTTTACCTATGATATTGGAGAATAGGGAGTCACCAGCGATGCTGTTAGACTTAGTTAACCTCACAAGAAGTTTGCTCGAAGAGCATAATGAATTTAGATTAGTATAAGGGGAGATAAGGTTAGAAAGTATAGGGGTGTTATTACGTTGGTAAAATATCCTATGGACAAAGGTAAGTTGGGAAAGTGTCAGCATGTTTTTTTAGTTCAAGCCAGTTTAGTTGCTGTAGGTTCTGACAGTGGTGAGTTCTAAATGGGTTCCCAGTAGCAAATCTGGCAATGCTATTCTATGTGTTTGCTATTTTAGTGAGATTATTTTTCTTTAGGTTAGTGTATATGGGTGAAGCATAAAGAAGAGCAGAAATAAGATGAGAGTGAGCAAGTGTAGTTTTGGCTGTGGGAGTTAAGGTTTTACTTCTGTAGAAGAAGCCCACTTTTCTATTTACGGTTTTAATAGTGTTATTAATGTGATTATCAAAAGTGAGGTTATTGTCGATTGTGATACCTAGCAGCTTGGTGGTAGAGTCAGGGGATATATGTGTGCCATTATTGGATACAATAGAGATTTCTATGGGGGTGGGGACTTACTATTAGGCCTAAAGAGCAGAAGTCTGGGGTTTTTTGGCATTCAAAAGGAGGCAAAGTTTCAAGAACCATGCCCCAACTGTGCTAAATACATTCTGTGTTAGTAGTTCAGATGTGGTTTTAGCAGAACATAAGAGTGTAGAATCATCTGCATATTGTATACATGTAGCTTGAGGTATTGCTGCATGTAGGTAATTTATGAATAAAGATGAGAAGAGGTCCTACAATGGAGCCCTGAGGGACACCAAGAGAGACTGGCAGAAGGGATGAAAGTTTGTTTTCCCAGAGAACTGCCTGTTGCTAAGGTAGGAAGTGAACCAGTGAACAGCCTTGGGGTCTAGAGAAAGATATTCTAGGGTTTTTATGAGCAGGAAGTGGTTTACCATATCAAAGGCTTTTGACAGGTCTATAAAGAGTGCGGATGAGAGGATGTTGTTGTTACGGTTTCTATTGATGTAATCGGTAAAGGATAGGAGAGCTGTGGTGGTACTATGAAATGGCCTAAAGCCATGCTGGCAGTTAGCTAGTAAGTTATATTGAATTAAGTGGTCCATTAGCTGACGGTGAATACATTTCTCCATAATTTTTGTCAAGGGTGATAAGAGTGCTATAGGCCTGTAGTTAGAATACTCATTGGAGTTACCTCCTTTATGTAAAGGGATAATGTGGGAGATTTTCCAGATAACAGGGATGGTTCCTTCAATGATGGTTCTATTTTTAAGGCTGGATATGGGATAGGCAACTGCTTCAGCTGCTTTTTGAAGGTATTCAGATGGCAACTGATCAGCAGAGGGGGTACAGGGTTTAAGTTTTTGGATATAGGTGGTAGAGATGGGTTGTAGTTGGAATATAAGGAGATTAGGAGATGTGGAGCTAGGGAGGCTAGACTTGTCTATGGAAAGGTGACTGGCTAGTGAATTAATGGTGTCAGTAAAAAAGGTATTAAAGGCATTAGCAGTTTGATGTGAGTATTCTTTTCAGCCCCTAAGGGGGAAGATGTACTAGACTGGCCTGGGTGTAGGAGTCTATTTAAGGTTGACCAGAACCTTTGGGGGTTGTTATGGTGAGTTTGCTGCAATGTACAATAGCAGTTCTTTTTGTCTGTGAAGATGGCTTTTTTAGTACTATTTCTTAACTGTCTAAAGGCTTATTGATCAGTTAGTTTTGGTAGCTCTCCACTTAGCCCAAGATCTGTTCTCAAGTAATATTTTTTGTCTTATCTCTTTAGACAACCAGGGGGTTGGCTTGGATTTAACTCTAATATATCGTTTTGGAGCATGTTCATCAAGGATTCTTAAGAATTTGGCATTGAAATATTTAACAGCTTCATCAAGGGGGAGAATTTTTAGAGGGTTCCATTTACAGGCCTTTAGTTCATTTTGGAATGATAATGGGTTAAAGTGTTTATTACTTCGTGAGATCCTATAGGTTGGGGTGTTAGTAAGGTCACTCTTTTGTCTTATGATGTAAGTTAAGGTATGATTGCTTACATCATCAGGCAGAGTTCCTACTAAATAAGTTTGTTGTTGTTCGTTAATAAGAATCCAATCTAAAATACTTCCTTTGTTGTTAGTTTTATTGATTCTTGTAGTGGTGTTGATTGTCTGAGTAAAGCCATGAAGATTAATATGTGAGGAAGGATTATCTGTATTGACAGAAGACCAGTCATAATTAAAGTCTCCTAATATGATAGTTTCTTGTGGGTAAGTAGAGGATACCCAACTTAGAATATTCTCTGTTGTGGTATTATTATTACCAGGAGGTAGATAGATACAGATGATAGACTGATGTATTAGGGTTTAGTTGTAGTTTAGAAATAAGGAGTTAAGCCTTACTATCCTTTAGTGGGTTATAAGGTACAGAGGAGATCTGTAGTCCAGTCTTAAACAGCAGTGCTACTCCCCCACCATTACGTTTTATGCGGTCCAGTCTCAATATGTTGTAGCCTGGGGGAAGTATTGCATTGTCTTCAGTACCAGGCTACAACCAAGTTTCAGTAAGACAGAAGATGTCAAAGGAGTGAATATCAAGGAGGACATGGAGATGGGCAACCTTGTTGTTAATACTGCGGATATTGAGATGCCCTATAAGTAAGGCATTACAGACAGTAGTTAGGGTTAGAAGGGCAGAGTTTGTGATATTCTAAGTTGTGTCAGTGGAGACATTAGTTGGTCCTGGGTTAGGGTGGATGTGACCATCGTTTAGGGTTGGAGTTTTAAGCTCTAAAGGTGGTTTGCAGGAGAAGCTGGTTAGATATTTCAGTCTCCTTATATTTGGATTATTGAATTTAATATGTGCAAGTCGATGGTATTTGGCTAGCAGGTAGTTGGAGGTGGATGTGATGTTTAAATGAATGTGTGTTTGGGTAGTAAATTGAATGGCTGTTTGCTTGAGAGAGTAATTAAAGTGGTAATAATTAACTTTTTCATAGGAAGTAAGGAGATAGGCCAAGGTGAAGACTAGAAAAAGTGTGGCTATGAGTATTAGCTTGGTTAGGCTAGTTTTAGAAGTCTTAGTTAGGATAGTTTTAGAAGACATACTGCTAAGAATAGTTATAAAACTCTACAGAGATAGAGTTAGGATATAACTACAATTTGAATTATAGGTAAGGTAAAGTCTTTCCTGGGAAGAATAGCTACAGGTATGTGGATAAGGTAAGGTACTATAAGAAAAGGCAACAGAGAAAGTAGTTAGGAGGAATAAGGTGGAGTTGTATCAATTGACAGTTGCATAGGATAGGTTGATTCAGGGAGAGGATGTGGTAAAGGAAGTACAAGTGTAGGACCACTGGGGTGGGTGGGACATGGGGGTAGGGTAGGGGAGCGAAGCAGGGCAGAGCCAGTTAGTAGATCGTGTGGAGCCAATCGGGCCTTTCAGAGTAGCTAAGCACCGATGTCTCTTAGCTAGGTAAGAAACACCTTATTGTGGGTGTTTAACAGTAAAGTTTATACAAATCCAGCAATCCCTTACTCTGGAAAGGAGTCTGCTGTAAGATCTTTTAGGGAATAAATTGGGTTAGCAGTAAGTAAGATAAGCAGAGAGATCCAGAGCAATGCTCCAAAGTAGACTAAAAGCTATCAGTCTCTGTATTCTGCTGCCATCTTCATAAAGATGGCCTACCAAAAACCTCATTGTCCCATCACAAAAAAACACAGATGCTACTTCAGATTTTTTGCAGAGGACTGGTATCAGTTTGCAATTACTCTTCAGTTTTTCTGCTATGCATATTGTTTTTTCAAAATATCTGGCACCAGTAATTGCCTTTTGCAGAATGAAGGGCATTCACATCATCTCACGTTTGGACAACTGCCTTATTAAAGAAGCCGCTCAGGAGGAAATGAAAAGGGCCCCGCCATTTAACATGGAGCTCCATTACAAATTAGGGTTCAATATGAATCTCCAAAAATCCTGCAGGATACTTTCCCTTGGGTGATCTTCCCAAGGTCTCTGACACACAGTTGAAGGCTTTCCTTCCTCCAAAGAAAGGTGCAAGCCTAACAGTCTTATTACTTGGATCCAGAAATTTGATATCCTTTTCACTGCAAGTAAAATAACCAACAACCCCAAGGTGGTAAGGCAGTTTTGCCCACCACATTGTTTGAGGGGGAGCAACTGTGGGAGGGAACCACAAAAGTCATGGCTGCTTACTGTTGGAATTTGTGGCCCAAGGCTTCCCTTTGTTATTGTCACAATTTATCTCACAGATGGTTCAGCATAACCATCTGAAACCTAGTTATGCATTTTTGGCTGTTAACAGCTCTGGCGGGCATAGCAGAAGAGACATACACATTCCATTTTTCTTATCAGAAAGGGTATTAGGAGAATGAAGCAACTTCAACCCTTTATCTGAATCTGTCCCTGGATTCCTATAAAGTTGTTTGTGGGAGTCTTGCACCTTTAGAGATACTATGTGGTTTCTTAAGTACAAGAGGTTATGAGTCAGGTTCCTTAGAGATTGTTAGGAGCTTTACAAAATGTCATTTTTAACGGGGAATGAATTGTTATGGGTTTCAGTACACCAGGCCCAGCTGGTCAAAATATCATTTTTGGGGGATGACAGAAGCTTCTCTGCCTTCCCATTTGAAGAAATTCTTAATTCTGGTACGAGTTTTTCCAGATGAGATCTTATATGTGGAATCAGAGGAGCTAGTGCCCTAGTTATAACCCACAAGAGATGTGAGAGAAGTGGTCCAAGTTCCATCCACTCACTTTCCTCGGAGTCTTCAACCTTGGATGGAGTGTGGTCTCTTTTCCGTTTAGAAGATGGGACATCTGACACTGAAGGTTCAATTCGGCAGAAACGCCAACGGGACTATACAGAATATACAACATCAGAACAATCCAGACAAGGTGGCTATAAAAGAGGTAAATGGTAGTTTTGCCTCTAATAATATGGACAATTATGTCGTAAATTTGTCTAATTACTTGTTCAGTGATCATGAACTTTCTGTGTTAAATTTGGGCTTGAAATTCATCCCCACGGTGGTTTCTAGACTCCATGATATGCAAATGGATGTATATAGATTTAGCAGGAAGTTATATTTAAAGTATTTTTTTCAGTCTAAGCTCTGATAGTAAGTTAAATACTTTAGATTCAAGTTCTTCCAGTCTAGATGACAGTTTTTATTCGTGCACTTCAGACGAGCCGCCTAACGCTTATGTTAAACTCAATACGGAGAATGTACCGTCGAGCAGTAACTTTATACCTAAGGTTAGGCACTATGAAGTGTCTAATTTTATTAGAATGGTTAATCACTCTACTGAAATAGGTTATCAAGAATTTATGAAAGATAAGAACAATGTTAAATATAATATGTCTCTCCAGGAATGGAATATTTTAACAAAGCTAAGTAAGAATAATAATATTGTCTTCAAATCTGCTGACAAGGGTAATAAACTTGTCGTTTTGAATATGATTGATTATTTTGACATGTGTATGTTACATCTTAATGATAGTAATACATATGAAATATGTGACATTGATAGGTATAATGCAGCCATTTTACAATATAGTGAACTTATACAGAAAGGATTTAGATTAGGATATTTTGAAATGAAGGACATTAAGAATAAATTTCAGACAGAAGGCTGTGGCATGGCGTATTTTTATTGCCTGCCTAAGATTCATAAAAATTTAATGAAACCTTCTGGTCGTCCTATCGTATCAGGACGTAAATATTTTTCACGCAATTTAGGAATATTTCTACACAATTACTTGTTACCATATGTTAAAAAATTACCATCCTTTTTAATAGATGTGTTTGATTTTTTGAATAAAATTGGTGACATTAAATGGAAGAAAAGCATGTATTGGTTAACTGTTGACGTCAAAAGCCTGTTTACAAATATTATAGGTTCATAGATTATTACTAAGCTATCTGCCCTTGCGAGCCATTTTAAGCCTAGCCAATTATCCCTTGTGAGACTCAAACCCTGCACCTTGTGTTTGCAAGGCAAACACCTTAACCATTAGGCCACCCTCCCAACCAGTTTGGTATTGAAGCATTGAGATTTTTTTTGGGCCATTCCCCTGTTTCAGAATTTATTATTGATTTGGTATATTTTTCTTTAACAAATAATTATTTTGAATTTAATCACACCTTATATCATCAGAAGCGAGGCACTGCCATGGGGGCTTCTTTTGCCCCCATGTACGCTAATTTAGCGATGGGGCTCTTCGAGCTAGAATATATATATAAACATTATTTTTTTCAGAATTATGTTGTTAGATATTATAGATATGTTGATGACTTAATTTTTTTGGTGGAGGGGGATCAGTCTTTGGCCCAACAATTTATTTCAGATCTCAAGTCTAATAGATTTTCTTTGGATTTTGATGGTCTAATCATGGACACACGACTACCCTTTCTAGATGTGATTCTTGACATTTCCAGTGGTTACAAATTAGTAACATCAGTAAATAGGAAATTTGAAGGCCTAGCACAATATGTACATGGCAGTAGTGGACATGTTCCTCATACCATACATTCCTTACCATATGGAGAAATGTTACGGATATCTAGACTGTGTAATGAAACAACAGAGTTTAATAGAGAAATTGATTTGCTGTTTAACTCTTTCTTGTTGAGAGGGTATAATATGACTATTTTAGAGGAAAGTTTTAATAAACTATGTGAATATTCTCAGATATATAACAAGGAAAATAGGATATGTGATTGGAAAGCTAGTTCTTTCAAAGGTCAGAATAAACAAAAACAACAGGAGGTTATGTACTTTGTTACCACCTATGGGTGTTATACATCTGAATTTATTAAAATTGTTTCAATGTTTTGGAATTATTTTAGTACTTTGGGTAATGTTAAACCATGGCTAGATGTCAGTTTGAAATTTTCATATAGAAAGGGAAGAAACATTAAAGACTTTTTAGTCAAAAGCAAGTTTAGTTTCCCCACTGAAACAATGAGATATAGCATTAATTATAAAGGGACTCATCAGTGTGGCAAGTGTAAGGCATGCAGTTTTGTGATTTCTAGTTTTGATCACATTAATAATATTCCCTTCAGAGTAAATAATTTCTTTTGTTGCAACACTGAGAGGGTTATTTATGCCCTAAGATGCCCTTGCCACAAGTTCTACATAGGGGAAACCAAGAGAGCCTTTAAGGTAAGGCTCTTGGAACATGTTAGAGACATAATTAACAATAAAACTGAAAGTCCTGTTGCTAGACATTTTTTTGAAATGCATAAAAGTGATTATATGACATTACAGGCAACAATTTTGGAACAACTGCCTGATAAGTATGAACAGTTAAAAATTAAACAGATGTTGCTGCATAAAGAAACTGTTTATATTTTGAAGTTTAAGACCTTATATCCAAATGGACTGAATGAGGATTTTAATTGGAAAATGCTGCTAGTTTAAGTTTTAATTATATAATTGTTTAATTGTTTTAAGTGAGCTAGTATGTATATAAGTATTGTGCTTTTTACTTGATCTGTACTCCTTGAAGGCTGAGGCCGAGACGTCAGAGAGACAGAAATCCTGTATTAAATCGTGCTTGGTGAATCCAGTTGTTGTTCATTTTCTACTTTTCTTGGTGCTTTTGTTGCTGTTACTGAAGGTTCAATTCTTGCACCAGTTTAAACCACTGTTCTGAGAAACCTGGAAAAGAATGGTAGAAGTGGAAGATCCAATGGCTGCATTTGGAAGGCATCTGACAAGAGGTAGGGGGCTGAGAAGTGATTTTAGTTTTAAGATCTTCTTTGCAGGGGTATCCACCTCAGATATTTTTGGCTCAGTGCAGGAAGGCCGAACTTCCACATTAAACCTCTCAACCTTTCCCTTACAATAATAATGAAGATCGTGTATCCCCCACCCATGTAGAACAATGCAGGCCACCTCAGTAGGCAATGGGGTTACGGAACCTGAACAAAAGGCTGTGCATTGGAGAAAGCAATATGGATATGCCTGGTTCATAAGCCATGGCAGCCACCAAAGGGGCTTCACCACAGATCTGGGGAAAAGGTGATCATTTTGGGATCCAAGAACACATCTCTCCTGAGCCAGCACCATTAGATCAACTGAAATCACAGAGAACTTGAAAAGCATCTCCAGCATGCCTTTGTCTTCTCTCTTGTTTTTGAGGAGGCCAGAGAAGGATGGGAAACCGGATGCTGCCATGGTGGGCCACACTAAGGCCTCGAGGCCCTTCCGCTTCAGGTATATAGATACAAAAAGAAGCCTACTCCCTAAGGTTTATGGGGTGAAGTCTTGGCAGATCTTACCAATTCTGATGATGTGATCTGCCTTAAGACAGAATATACAGCAGTTCTGTTGGTCCTTATGAGGAGCTTGACTGTTATAGCGATATTTTCCTTTAAGTATAGGCAACTAAAATAACCCAAAAAAATATTAAATTAAACTGTATGCATCTGCAACAATAGAGAAGAAAGATTCCTCATTCGGGTACTTATCTGCCACAGATCTGCAAATCTGGCTGACCACATGGAGAACACGTGAATAAAACAGTAGATGTCTGCATTCATGGACTGCTGTAAGTACAGTACAGTTGTGTAGGCTGCACTTACCAATATCAATTCATGTTTGAATTCCTCACTGCTGAAGAAGTCTTTAGGCTACATGGGTCATGTCTTGCTCAAGACACAAAAAACCTGACAGCTTTCCAAAAGCTTTGAGTGCTGATCGGTCAGCCCAAAGGAGATGCATTCAGCAGTCAGAGTGGAAGTGTGGCACGACGGAGCAAAGCAAAAAATCTTCAGGACTTTCTTGCCTAAAAGTTTAGTAGTTTATTCATCCTGAACTAATCAAACTAGAAATAACCACAGAGCAATTTCCCAAAAATAAGTCTACACATTCTGAGAGCAACGGTGGGTGGGTGCTGCCACTTAAGTGGTGAGAAATTTGAACAAATACTGTTAGGGGCAAGTGCAACTTACACAACTGCAGTATGCTTACTCCCACTGCTGCAGTAGCCGTTAGGTTATATGGATTGATTACCAAAGCCTATCCAACCTGGGAGAAGGAAGTATATGGATCCAGGGAGACCCTAGAGAATGATCCTACCAAAGCCAGTCCTAGATCTAGACCAAAGAAAGACCAGTATGTAATGCCTCATACAAGTATATGCAGAGAACCATGTAGCTGTCCCTTGAAAGCTTATATAGCTCACCCCTTTCCAATATGCCATCAAGAAGACAAGGCTTCTGAAACTGTGCTTAAATACTGCCAGGAACTGGTTTATCATGGTGGTGAGGATAACAAAAGCAGAAGACTTGGACACGTAACTGGAAATAATCTGTTTGAACTGGGTTGACCTTTCCTAGTCCTTAGTCCCAGCATAAAAATACATGACCTTTCTACAGGACTTAGTTCTGTCAAGAAATAACCTAAGCTTCCTATGCCTGTCCAGATTATGTGTAAACCTCACTGCATGGTACCAATGCTTAGGATAGAACATTGGCAGACTGACAGCCTGAGTCATATAATTCAGAAACAGCAATAGTAATCCTATTTGTCAACCACACAGCCCCACTCAAAATGCGCACACACACACACACACACACACACACACACACACACTTTTCGTGGACAACCAAGTTGCTATATTTGGTTAAGTCACTTGCTGAAGGTTAGACAAGAAGCAACTGGCGCCTAACAGAATCAAACTCTGTACCACAGGAACTACAGATCACAGCCTTACCCTCTTCACCAGCTGCCAAATATGCATAATCTTTGAACATGAATGTAGTATTTGTTCTTACTGACACCCTATTACAAAAGCAGAATAGATGCATTTATCCAACAAGAGCGCTTACAACTCAGATACTCATTTTGCAGTTGTCACAGCAGAGGAAATAGTTTTCCATGTAATGAACTGTAAATCTGTCATGACGTACAGGTTCAGATGTTGATCTTGTTATCTTTTCCAGCAGAAAGTTACAATCCCGAATACCAACCTGTTACCTCATGTCAACTGAAACACTCCTATCAGAAACTGTTTAATAACGCATTAAAAAAAGAGAAAGCTCCATGAGCAAACATAGAGAAGTGGCTCAAAATGTATCTGGACAAAATAGTACAGAGGCCAGAGGCTAGTAACTCATATATATTTGAGCACTGGTGATACAGTCCTAGATAGGGCCCTTGTTATTTGGTAGGCACCAACTAGAAACTTCTTCCAAATATCGAGATAAGAAATTCTAGTAATACATACATATTATATATATATATATATATATATATATATATATATATATATATACATACATATACACATATATATATATATATATATATATATATATATATATATACATACATATATATACACATACACACATATCCATGTATATTAAGACAGAGGTGGTAAGTTTCACAACCCCCACGCTAAAGGATAACAGTGTCCAAGATGCAGGAACCTTTACAAATGCACTCTATGAGCACCTACAAGGATGCATGGATCGTCCCATCTCTAGCAAAACCAAGACTCACTCCCCAAAGGGAAGGAAACCAGTCTTGTGGACCACTGCCATAAACAGGCTATACAATAGGTGGAGGAAACTAGTTCAGAAAAAAAGCAAATCCCAAGAAGGAAAGACATCCCTGATCAGTATCAGTAAGAAACTAAGGTCCCTCATAAAATCCCCCAAGGCTAACTTCGAAAGAAAAATAGCCAAGGATTTGAAAGATAACCACAAAGCCTTCTTTAGCTATGTCAAGAATCTAAGTGGCAACTCAAAGATATGCTCCGAGCTAGTGCAAAAAAGCACAAAATATACTGAACGCAATGATACTGCCAACATTCTGGCAGATAGATACAATGAAAACTTCACCCCCAACAATACTGGAAAAGTGTAATGTCCCAGAAATCACAGACGCACAGGTGAAAACAGCCCTTTCAAAAGCCAAAAGCACAGCGTCAATGGGGACAGATAGTGTCCCAGGCTGCATCTTGCACGAACTACAGAACAAACTATCCCCCCACGTAAATACAACATTAAACTTCAGCCTCTCCAAAGGCTACATGACCACAGAATGGCGCACAGCAACGGTTATTCCGCTCCACAAAAGAGGGGCCACAACTCACCCTGGTAACTATTGCCGCATAAGCCCGACTAGCCTGGTCTGCAAGGCTATGGAGCACATCATCATGGAACTCATTAACAAAGACATTGGGAACCTCCTAACACTTGACCCAACCCAGTCAGGCTTTGTTAACGGCAGATCATGCCTATTAAACCTGGTAGACTTCTTCGAGACAGTCACCAAGGCCATAGATGAAGGGAAGGTAGTTCACACACCCTCCCTTGAACTCGCCAAGGCTTTTGACACCATTCCCCACTCAGGAATTATAGAAAAACTCACCAGGCTGAACATAAACCCCTACATCATGAGATGGGATGCCAACTGGCTTACAGACAGAACTCACATGGTAAGAATAGCGGGCTCCAGGTGCAACTCTAAACCAGTCAGAAAAGGTGTCCCTCAAGGCTCGGTCCTGGGACCCCTACTGTTCAGCATATAGTTTTCAGAAGTACAGACAAACACAGGAGGACTATGGTTAACAAAGATCGCCGATGACTGCAAACTGGGAGCCATAACAGACTCTCCGGCTGACACGG